>NW_003520097.1:0-4662 GCF_000190715.1 Dictyostelium purpureum | reverse complement strand
ATAATAATAAATAATAATAATCAATAATCAATAATAATAACAATAATAATAATAATCAACAATAATAACAATAATAATAAATAATAATAATAATCAATAATCAATAATAATAATAATAATAATAATAATAATAATAATAATAATAATAATAAATAATAATAATAATAAATAATAAAAAAAAAAAAAAAAAAAAATCTAATGTAAAGCCATCAAATGTACCAGTAGTCGAGTCCGTGTCCGTAGTAGCCGCTAAAAAACTGGATAGTGCCAGGTATTTCCTTAATTGGGGGTATCTGGCATTATCTAAGTTTCCTCATCCAGGGAGGGTGAGGTTTTGCCATTTTTTTTATAAAAAACGATAGAGGGAACAATTATCTATCTACTGATACCTGAATCAGACCGTCTTAATCAAACCATCAAAAGTTATATTGGTTTAAAGTTTTTTTTTTCTATGCAGCTTAAAAAATTAAAAAATAATTTAAAATTTTTTTTTTTTTTTTTTTTTTTTAAAGTATTTAAATTAATTTTTTTTTTTTTTAGGTCTTATATTTAGAACAACCATCATTTATTAAACTTTTAATATCCAATTTTAAATCAAACACTATGATATAAAATAATTAAATCAAATTATAGGTAAGTTTTAATTTTTTTATTTATTTTCTTTATTTAGGTAAAACAATATCAAAAACCACTTAATAAAGAATTTCATCATCATAATGGAAGCTCACAGATTAAACACCAGCATGTTTAGGGATAAAGAACAGCTGAAGCAATTGGAATAGTCACACAACTAAAGCCAAATACTATTGGAAAAAGAAAAAAGGAAAAATAGTTGAAAGATTTTAGAAAATTATTGTATATTTTGGATGTCCCAGTTATTTTGCTGCTTATTACATATGTGTAACTATTGGATGAATCTAAAAAAAAATAAGGAGAGGACAACTTATACAATTAGTTTTTATACTCCACCTAGAGGTTGAAAATTATCTTTATCGTTATCCTTTTTTGTATCACTTGGAAGATTTAAAAAAAAAGGATAAAAGTGGATAAAAAAAAAAAAAAAAAAGATAAAAAAAGGATAATAATTCATAAAACTATAAAATATTTTCAATTTTATTTTAACAATTTTTTTTTTTTTTTTACAAAAACTTTACTTTCAATGGTAGAATCTTTTATGGGTAACATTAGAAGGTTTAAGAAATTATTTTTAATAATTAACTAGAATGAAAAAAAAAAAAAAAAAAACCTTTGCTTTTAAAAAAAAAAAAGAAAAACGAAAGATTAAAAAGCTTTGTAAACCCTAGGGTTGATGCATTCTAGTTATTTTTGGGGCCTATTTATAGAGCTAATTTAGAAAATGGGGGGAAAAATATGTTTTTTTTAAAAAAATAAAAGTAAAAAAAAAAATTCTCCCTTTTTTTTTTGATTTGGATTTGTTGAGGTTTTAGTTTAACTAAAATAAATACCACTTTAAAAATAAATATAATTATGAATACGTATATTATAATTTAATATTGATTATTGTTTTTTTGGAAAAAAAAAAAAAAAAAAACAATAATTCGACCTTTTGTTTTGGTTTTGTATTGGATGAGGTTTTTATTAATAAAAAAGAAAATAATATTAAAAAAAACTATTATAAATAAAATTCAAAAAAACTATTATTAATAAAATTCAAAATTTAAAAATTAAAAAAAAAAATTTTTAAAAAAGCGCGGATTTTAATTAAAAAAAAACTAAAAAAAAAATATTAAATGTTTAAAAAAAATTAAAAAAATTTTTAAAAAAAAATTAAAAGAAAGGCGGAAAAGAGAAAAATTGTGATGGGTGTGTTTGTGCTGTTATTTTACATCTATTTGCAAATTTTAAAAATCGATAAAAATGAATAATTTTTTTTAAAAAAAGAGATAATTTTTTTTAAAAAAAGAGATAACTTTTAAAAAAAATTTTTAAATGAATAAGATAACGATAATGGGTAAAAACTGAGAATAAAGATAATTTTTAATCTCTAACTCCACCAAAATAAGTACAAAAAATCAACATCTACATCAAAACAACAGCAATATGCTTTTAAATTAAAAAATAATAAAAACCTTAAACTTTTATATTCTTTATAAATATAATAGTTTATATTCTTAATAAATTAAAATTTTTTAACAATTTAAATCTTAATTTAAATATATTTTTTATTTACCAATTTAAACTTATTTATATAAATTTCTAATACATACCGAATGAAATAATACTAAATATTATTAAATAACCAATTATAGGATATTTGGCAAAAAATGTTTTGATGAAATATATCACAAATGAATTTAATAACACAAAAAATATAATTGCAATGAAATGTAGTATGGATCAAGAACTCAAGTCATTCAATCCCTCCGAACAACTTTGTAAACCAAAGCACTCCATCATACCTCTTGGCTTCAAAAAAAATAATAATAAAATTAATAAAACTATAAAAATATTAAAATTTAACCTTTAAAATTAAATAAATAAATGATTTAATTAAATCATTTGACCATAATCAGAATATTCAAATTGAATCATAATGATAATGGATACATTTAAAACAAAAAACATATGAGCGTTCGTGTATGTGATACTCATACTCATACTCATACTCATACAGTGCATATTAACATGAAAATGCACACGCACATACACACCATAAATAAACTTACTAATAAAATAATATAATTGAAAGATAATAATATTTTATAATTTAAAAGTTAATTAAAAAATAAACTATACTTATTTAAATTTGTTACTATTCTTAAGATTCTATTTATTTTATTTAATTTTTAAACTTCCTAACTCTTCTTTGCTGTAATTACTGTTCTATGGATACCCCAATAATTACCCAATTCATATAGACCCAAGATACTCTTTATTTAACTATGTGATGTTCTTTACTATAATACTTGAATAATTAAGCTATATATGGATTAATGTAATTAAATGTTAAAAGATCGCACTCTAATAAAATTTAGACAGATTTATAATTTATTTCATCTACAAGAACTAATAAGCCTGTTCCTTATTTTAAAAAACATTACAGTTATCACAAACCATAACATCAGTATTGCAACTATTTCTATTTTTTAAAGATTCTGTTTAACCCAAAGATACAGGTATTTCTTCTGATCAATACACTAAAATCTAAATAAAGGAAAATATAAAAATAATAATTATAACTGTAAAATTCATTAAACTCTAAAATGCATATGAATACATTACACACCATGACGAACAGCATAAAAGGGGTTGACCATTGGTCAAATTTAGTACCTCAGAAAATGATTCGAAACTAGATCTTCAAACAGAGTTTAAATAATAATACAATATAAATTTTATAAGTAAGATTTAAAAAAAAAACCAAGGACATATATATATAAAAAAAATTTAAAGAAAAGTAAATCAATAAGTAAGACAAATAATAAAAGTTAATCTAATAAATTAAAATCTTTTATTTAATAAATATGTATTGTTTATAGATAGATTATTAATTGTATTAACTATAAATAGAGAATTTTATTATCTCTATAAAATATAAAAATGAACTTATAATTGATAATAATTTATACTTTTAAATTGTTAAACATTAATTTAATTATTATAATTGGTCATTATAATATTAACTAGAATAAATTGATATTATTAATTAGACTATGATAATTTGAATTGCTATTATCTTGATTGATTATTGATTAGTAATTTGAAAAGGTGATTGCCATTTACATATTAAGATGTAAAGGTGGTAATGTAGTTTACGAGATGAATAAGAGATAAGATGGGTAATAGGTGACCATAAATATTATTAATATCGTTGACTGTAGCAGAACTAGGATCAAAGAGGAATAGGGAATACAATTTGAGCATAGCTTGAATGATTTCCAAAGTGAACGGTTCAACAAAAAAGACTGTAATATAAAAGAAAAGTAATTGTAGAATTACAAAGTAATATGGATTGGGGAAAGATTGAAGTAATTGTAGAACATTGATATTAGATCCCAAGAGTTTTGGAGGTGGCAGGCTTTTTTAATTTCATTTTTATTTTTTGATAATTTTAAAGTTGGCTTTTTTATTTTTTTTTTTATTATTAAAGAGGTAGAAAAATGGGATAATTGGATAATTATGTATGTTTTTTAAAATGGGGAGTTATAACTATTTTTAAATATTGTGCTTTATCAAATAACTGCCATAATATTTTAATTATATTTTTAAATGTTTTAAATTAATAAATCTTTAATATTATTAATATATAATTAAAATATTTTTTGTTAAATTTATTTTTAAATTTGAATATTGCGCATAACTGTCATAATATTTATTTAAATTATATTTTTTATTTATGATTATATTTTGATTTAATAATATTATTCCCGAAAAATTTTGATTGGTGGTGTGAAAGAAAAAAGGGAAGTAGTACAAAAAAATAAAAAATGGATTCTGTAAGTATTAAAAAAAATGGAGAAAAAGAGAAAAAATTGGGGGGGCATGGTTTTTGCTATTGTTTTAAATTTCTTTTTATAAATTTTGTAAAAAAAAAAAAACAACAACTCCCATTTTTTTTTCTAACTTCCATTTTTTTTACATTAAAAAAGGGGGAGGGGGTTAATATCCCTTCTCCTAAATGTAGAATTTTCCGCCGGTAAG
>NW_003520096.1:0-4680 GCF_000190715.1 Dictyostelium purpureum | reverse complement strand
TTTATTTTATTTTATTGCATAGTTATTTTATAATAAAAGTTTTATTTTCAATAATTAAAGAATAATAAGCAATCAATCAAAACATCATAAAAATTAATTAAATAAAGGGGTAAAAAAAATAAAATAAAAATAAAAATAAAAATTAAAAAAAAATAATATTTTTTTATTTTTTTTATTTTTTATTTATTTTTTTTTATTTTTTTTTTTTCATAAAATTTTCAAATTATTTTTAAGTAATTATTATAATAAAAAGTTTCATCCTTACCAGAAACATGAATAGATGCATTTTAAACCAATTAAAGAGGACCCCAACTACATTTATTAATAATAATAAAAATAGTAAAATTATAAATACAATATATCTTAATCATTTCAAT
Organism: Dictyostelium purpureum; assembly: GCF_000190715.1. Lineage (NCBI taxonomy): Eukaryota > Evosea > Eumycetozoa > Dictyosteliales > Dictyosteliaceae > Dictyostelium > Dictyostelium purpureum. The sequence goes on along the minus strand of NW_003520096.1, from coordinate 4,303 downwards.
AATAAAAATATAATATATAGAAATTTTTCAAATTCAATAGATAATAATAATGACAATAAACCTAAATTCAGAATATCAAAAGAGTTAGAATCATTGGGTGTTTACTATTCAAGCGAAGAAAATAATACAGAATTTACAGAGGATTATGAAGAGAATGAAGATGAAGATGTCCATGATGAAAAAGAAGATCAAACAGTACAAAAACAATATCACGAACATTTCCAAAAATTAAATCAAGAAGATTTAACTCAGTTTGGTAATTTTGAAGAGTATTTACAAAATGGTAAAAAGTTTCAAGATATGATTTACAGAATCAAAGATAACTTTGAACAATCTCAAGTTGAAAGAAAAAGATTGTCACTTGAAGATTTAGAGTTTGAATCATTCGAAGATTTAGAAAAGAAAATAGAAAAGAAAATGGCAGATCAATACGAAGAAAAAGAGAAAAAATTATCAACATTAACAGAAAGCGATTTCCTCGATTACGATAAAAACAAAGTTGAAGTGTTCAACAAGGTCAGTGACTCTTTTATCTCTGCCAAAACTCATTTCGAAACACCATTTGAAAATACTGAAAAGCGATTAGAATCAAATCAAATCAAAGATTTACCAGAAGGTATAGATAATATGATGACAGACGGACTATCGATTGTAAACACACCAGAAAAAGATTCATCTTCATCTCCATCTCCTTCCCCATCCCCATCTTCATCAGCATTCAGTAGAGCAGAGGACCAAAGAGGAGGCATTGCTTCAAGAATTTCAAAAATTAAACAAAAAATATCAAAAGAAAAATTAAATGTAAATAGAATTAGTGGTGAAGACTTAAACGAACTTTTTTCACTCTACAGAGAAGATCCTATCAACAATAATGCCGAATCGTTATCAAAAAAATACAATGTAAATCAAAAATCAATCGAAAATTTATTAAAATACACTACTATTCCAATTATTGTCAAATATAACACTGGCTTAAAAACTGGTCATTGGAATGTCGTTTTTGAAAAATAATAAATATAAATAAAGTATTGCTTATACAATTTTATATAATATTTTTTATTTTTTATTTTTTATTTTATTTTTTTTAACTCCTAAACCCCACATCCTTCGATTTATATATTTTTTTTTTATATTTTTAAATTTTTATATTTTTACATTTTTATATTTAAATTTTTTAGTTTTTGGGGTGTGGGAAGTGGGAGGGGGACATATATTAGCTTTTTTATAAATCAAGTAATACAAGAATATTTATATTTTATTTTTTAAAATTAAAAAAAATATTAAAACTTTAAAACTTTTTTATTTATATTTTTTAAAAAGCTATTTAATAAAATACATATAATAATAATAGTTATTATATATAATTAAAAATAAAATGGAAAGTAATATAATTAGATGGTTAAATAATAGCAAAGATTCTATTTTGGATTCAATTTTAATAGTTTCAGGAAATGGTTTTTTTATTTCCAAATTAAATTTGATGGAATTTGCATCCTCAAAAAGATCATAGTAAGTATATTTTTTATATATTATTATTAATTATAAAAAAAATTTATAAATTTATTAACAAGTTTCTTTTTATTTTTAAAGTTTAAAAAAATTTAGAAAGGGTTTAACTAAAGATCAAAGTGAATTGTTAAAAAGCCAAATCTTAAATGTTTTACCAAGTTATTATATAAATAATACTAGTGCTAATGACAATGAAATAATGTATAGTTATAACAATGGAAAAGAAAATAACCTTAGATTTGAAAGTTCAATAAGACAAATAATTGATAATAATTTGGTATTAAATAGAAACCATTTTGTAAAGGTTAATATTAGCAACAACACCAACAACAACAACAATAATAATAATAGCAACAATAATAATGATAACAATTATGTTAATTCTATTAACAATAATAACTATATTCCAACAGGAGATCAAGTTTCAATTGACATTAATAAACTTCAAAAGATTCAAAAAGAGTGTTCTGAATCGTCAAGTAATGGTCCTTGTATAGTAAAGAATAATGGTATAAATGAAATTTCAGTTATTGAATTGGTACCAGATAGTGCTAAGAATTATTTCAATAAAAACATTCCCTTGGAGATTTCAAAGTTAATGGACCCACAAGAGTATTATATGTTTATTTCAAAACTAAACCAAATCTATTCCGGAGATATTTTTATTTTAGTGTATATTATAATTTATTTACTTTCAATAGGATGTGTTGGTTTAGTTGCATTTACTTCAAGTAGAGGAGATGATGTTATAATTGCATGTATCATTTTCTCAGTCATTACCGTATGTTTCTTTATATTTTACTTTATTTATTGCCTCTATCTCAAAGTAAGTAGTTTTTTATTATATTTAAATACAATTTCATTAAATACTAATAATTTAAAACTTTTATATTGTAGTACATTCCATTAACAAGGGCTGTTCATCATAAGAATTTAAAATTAATTAAACAAAACTCAAGACTAGAATTTTCATTGGTATATAAACAAGTTAAATTTCCACAAACTCGTGATACAATGACCCTTCAAATTTTAATTTTAAATAATGATAAAGCAGCCACTAACAACGACCAAAAAGAAATTGAAAAGGATAATTTAAGAGATGATATCATTAATGAAACAATTAATAACAATCTCAATAAATTAAATCAAATAGATAATGTTTAAAAACTATATAGTTTAAATATTTAAAATAAACCATTTTTTTAATAAACAAAAAAACACACAATGTGGCCTCTATTTTTTTTAGTTTAATATATTTTTTTTTTTTCTTCATTTTTAAATAAATCTATTTTTAAAATATACTATAAAAAAGTGGGATTGGTGTGAGTGTGTCCATAAGGGGGTTACAGAATTCATACACAAATACAGATGTGTTTATTTTTATTTTTTAAAAAATAAAACTTTGTGTTTATTTGTGGTAATGTGTGTTTTTTTATATTTTTATGTGTGTGGGTTGTGTGGTTATCTGTGAAATTTTATTTATTTATTTATAAAAATAAATATTAATTTTCATTGTCATTGCCATTTTATAATTATTTATAATTTTTTCATTTCTTTCATTTTATAAATTAATTAAAACAATATTTATTATTTTTTTTTTTTTTTTTTTTTTGTTTTTATTTAAAACCATTTTTTTATATATTTTTTGAAACAAATATAAAAAACTATAAGAAAAATCATATATATATGATTAACTAATTATCAAAATGGAAAGTAATCTAATAAATTGGATAAGTAATTGCAATCCACAAATAATCGATATCCTGGTAACTTTATCAAATAATGAAATATTTATATGTAGAAAAAACTTAAAAAAAATAATTAAATCCCCCAAAAAATTGTAAAAACTATAAAAAATATTATTAAATTAAAGCTTTATTTAAACAATATTAATTATATTTTATTAATTTAGGTTTAAGATTGATATTAATTTTGAAAAGTATAGTTTATTAAAAAAAGAATTAGAAAGTATAGATTTTTATTTTAATAATAGGAATAATGAAATTATTTTAATAGAAAATTATTATGAAGAAAATTTCATAAAAATAAATCCCAGTATCGATAGCTCAATAAAACTATTAATAATAAACAACTTTAATTTAAATCAAAAATATGTAAAGGTTATTTTTGATAACGATTGTAATAAAAACACAAGTATAAATAATAATGATAATATTAAAAACAATAATAACAACAAAAGCAATATAAACTCTCCAGTTCCAAATGCATTCGAAAATAATAATATTTTAAATATAGAATTAGTGCCAAAAACAACACTATGCTATTTTGATAAAAGAATTCCATTTGAAATTGTGCATTTATTATCAACAAAAGAATACTCAAATCTAATAAGCTCTATAAATTCGATTTATCTTGGTATGTGGGTTATCATTTTAATTATATGTTTATTTTTACTTGGTATAATCATATTTGCTGTATTGGTTTATACCAGTTATTTAAAAAAAATTAGTTGGATTGTTATTGTAACACTATCTTCAATAAGTTGGATGTTTATAATATTCCGTATTTATTATGTAAATTTTTTAAGAGTAAGTTATAATTTTTTTTTTTTATTCTATTAATTTTTATTTAAACAAAATTATTTTTTCAAAATTATTAACAATATTAATTACTATAGTATAAATTAATAGAATTAAAACTATATAATTTTAATGAAAAATTACAATATCTAAACATTCCATTAGAATTTGTATTAGAAAAGAAAAAAGAGAAATTTATTCAAACTAATGATAATATTACAATAGGAATAATATATTATATAAATCAATATAAA
>NW_003520095.1:0-4711 GCF_000190715.1 Dictyostelium purpureum | reverse complement strand
AAAAAAAAAAATTAATTTAAAAAAAAAGGTTTTAAAAGAGTAAGAACTCTATTAATAGAGTAAATTTAATAAAATAAAATGTAAAAAATTTTTTTAAATAAATACTTTTTGTTTTAAATAGATATATTTATGTATTTAAAGCTTTATTAAATAAAATTATAAAAATATTATCTGTTTGTATATATATAATATTGATTATTTTAATTTTTTGGTTGTTTTTTATGCTCGACATAATCAGTTGGTACACAAAAAAGATTTTTATCAACTTCTTTTTCTTGATATTTTGTAAAAATTACAGTTGCAGAGATAGTTGGAACTAATGGTATATCTAATTTAACTGGAAAACCTTGAGATGGTAATTTAAGTTGAATAAATTCGCTTAATCTACTAAATAATTTATTGGTTGGAGCTAAAACTTCAAAAATTGGCAAGAGATCTGCAACCTTTCTTGGGAAATCCTCAGAGATCCAAATTGTACCTTTAAAGTAACGATGTCTTTCGCTGATAGTTTCACCTTCACAAAGGAGACCTTGAGATTTAACTTTGGTTTTGTCAAAATTTTGTTCGAATGTATATGGGTCAAAATCTTTTGGTGCATCGAAATAGTGTGGATCAGAGAATATCTTTGATTTAACTGTGCTTTCTCTAATTGTGTAGGTTCTATGTTTTAATGAATCGAGATATTTCTTTGTTTGTGCGACTGGTGAATTTACATTGTGATCTTTACCACTTTCATCCAAATGATCTTTGTTGGTGGTTATGACTTGATCCTCCTCTTCATCCTCATCAATTTCATCACCCTTGATTTGTTTCTTTTTATCTTTTTTGCTGCCTGTTGTGGTATTTTGCATATCATTTAATGATGGATGGTTTGGTTGCCTCTTTGATTTTCTTGTGCATGTCTTTAAATCTACATTTGAAACATCAAAAATCTTTGCACTCCAATCGCCTTTATCACCGATTGCTTCAGTTTTTTCGTATCCTAACCATGTTTTAGCTGGTTGAAATTGAATTGCATCTGTCATTAACTTTACCCTTCTAATGTGTTGATCTAAACAAATATCAACCTCCTCTTCGTGAACTACTGGGTTTTTTGATGCAACCAATTCCATTTCTGAATATTGTTTTTTAATATTATCTAATGAAAATAATCTTACTGTATAAAAAAGTATTATTAATATAAAGTTGTTTCACTATTTATTTATTTATTGCCAACTTACAATTTTTATATAAAAATGTTAAATCTCCTCTAATAAATTTAATACCATCCATTCCAATAATTGTTGTATCTGCTCTTAATGATGCACCTTGCTTATAAATTCTATTTTAAATTAGAGTTAGTATTTTATTTACAATTTTAATAATATCCTATATTAAATACAAACTTATATGTATCATATGGGCAAAATCTTGTAACTAATGGTACCCAACTTTTAACTTCCCATTTTAACTCCATTTCAAAATCTGGAATCTAATAAAGTAATAAAAAAATAAATTAATAGGTGAACAGTTTGATTTAATGGTAATAATAATAATAATTACATTTTCTAAAGCTTGAACCAATGTTGGTACTCTTTTATTAAACTCTCTTTCTATCTTTAATTTTAACTCTAATAATACCATTGTGACAATTTCTCTATCTTTTCTACCAATAGCTTCTTGAAGTAATGACCAACCTGCAGCACTTTTTCTATCTGGATCTGCACCACTTTTTAATAATAGTTCTACTATATTACCATATCCCAACTATAAATAACAAAAGTCAAAAGTATTAATAATTTATTTTAGATTTGAAAAAAATATAAATAGAAAAAAAAACGCTTACATGTGCTGCATAATGTGATGCAGGATAACCATGGGTATCTCTTATATCTATAAACTCTTTATAATATGGTATTGTTTCTATAGATTGTTTGATCTCATCATACTTTCCTTCACATGCTAATTTATGTAAAAGAAATGGTTCTTTTATATCTTTATATTTGTCAGCAGTAACATTACTACTTGTGCTATTATTAGTTAATTCGTTATATTTATTTTTTAAAAAATCCATATTTATTTTTGCTATCTATATGTACTATTACTATTTTATTGTTTCTTTAAACCAATATTACTAATATATATTTATTATTTTATTATTATTATGAGGGTGGAATAGTTTTAATATGCCACCAAAAAACTTTTTTTTTTTTTTTTTTTATATTAAAAAATAAAATTAAGTTTTTAAAAATGATTTAATTTAAATTAATAAATTTTTATTAATATATTATTATTATTATTACTATTAAACACCAAACTTAGTTAACATTAATTTAAATAAATTCTTGTTATTTTAAATTTTTTAAAAAAAATAAAAAAAAGATTAAAAAAATAAAATTAAAATTAAAAAAAAAATAAAAAAAAATAATATTTTTTTTTAAAATAATTATTTTAAAATTTTAATTTGAAAAAAAAAAGAAAACACAAATCTAAAAAAATAGATATCTTAAAATATATATATATACTAGAGTTTAAGTTATTTGTTTGGTGTGTTTGTTTTTTTTAAACGATATAAATAATAACAATTTTTATTTGTGTATAATAATAATAATAATAATAATTATAATAATATTTTAAATCATCAAAACCCCTCCTATCTTGAATCTAATTTGTCTTTTACTTTTTTTTTTTTTGTTTTTGTTTTTTATAAATTAAACCATCTATATGTAATAGTGACATTTTACCTTATATATATATATATAAACTTTAAACACATTTATTCAATAAAATAATCATTTTACATTTTTACAATCTAAAACTAATATTAAAAAATAATGTACAATAATAATAGTAATAACAGTAATAATAATAACAATAATAATAAAAACAATAATAATATACCGAGTGAATCTAAACAACAATTAATATGTAGCGAAAAATTTCAAAATGCAATTAAAGATTTAATACAAATACATTCAAATGATTTTTTAGCGATAGAAGAAGAGTTTCAAACTCAAAAAACCAAATGGAACGATGAAAAAAAACAGTTATTAGAAATTATAGAGAAACTCAAAGTTAAAAATAAAGAATTAAAACTAATATTAATGCAACAACATCAACTAGGCAATATTTCAATGGATTCAATTATAAATTCTAGTTTTGGTAGTAATAGCGATAATTTAACACCCATCAGGGGAAATGGGATGAATTTAAATACATCACCAGGTGTGTTTAATAAAGACTCACATAGATACAATAGCGACCGAATATTTGATGATTTTTTATCACCCAGCACTCCTGCCTCCAAATCTGCATCCACTTCGCCCATTTCAGCAATTAAAAAAAATAATAATAATAATAAAACTGAAAAATCCCCTAAAGACACAAAGAATACCACAAATACATCAACTAGTACACCTACCAATAACACATCTAAAAAAAGAAAAAAGAAAGATACTGTCGAAGAAGAAAAAGAATTGGACGAACTTGACCTCCCAAACGAGCAACCTCTGCAATATGACAACAATAATAACGAAAACAATAACGAGAATGATAACGATAACGACGACTTTGATATTTTTAAACCCAACAACAGCCAAAACAATAACATAATAATAGATTTAGATAATGAAGAGAATAACAACATTAACAAACCCTCGTCTCAGTCAACCATTATAAATAACCTCTCTAAACAAAGAAATACAAATAAAAAAATTAAAATTAAAGAAGTTATTAGAAATCAAGAAGAAAGGGAAAAATTACAAGGTTTTGATTGCGCCCATTGCAAAGAGTTTTATGATGCAGTGTTGGGTGATGACGAATCAAAAAAAAAACAAATGCTAAATCAATGCTCACGACATAGACACAACGATGAACCCCCCTCAACCCCTCCTGGTTTTTGGGATTTCGAATTTAAATAAATAAATTAATAGTAATGATATAATAACTATTATTCAAATAAACAATATTATTTTTCATTTCTTTTCTGTATTTGTATTTTTTAATTTTATTTTTATTTATTTGTGTGGGAAATTATAACTAGTTTCACACACCCACAAATAAAAAAAAAAAAAAACGAAATTTTTTCAACTTATAAATTATAATTATTATCTATCTCATGTTTATTTATAAATGATTTTAGAAATATAAAAAGTCGTAAAGCAAAGGAGGAAGAGTTTTGGTGTGGTGGTTATTTTTTTCATTGAAAAAAAAAATTAAAATGGTTCATTTTTCTGCTCCTAGTGTCATCATTCACCCAAGCACGGTTTTATTTAAATTTTTTTTGTTTTTTTTATAATTTTCCTTACAATCGTATTAAAATCTAAAAAAAAAATGATTGATCATAATACTCATTGGTTAAAAATATAAAAAAAAAAAAAATTTTAAAAAAAATTTTTTATTTTATTTTATTTTTTTTTCTTTTTTTTTTTTTTTAGATTTTTTATATTATTTTTTTTTTTTTTTTTAAATATTTATTATATTATTTTTTTTTAAATATTTTTTTATTTAATAATCTTTTTAATATTTATTTTATTGTGTATTAAATAAATATATATAGTTTAAATAATTAGATATTTTTAAATTTGTGTTTTTTTAAAATATTTATTTAATACATAAAATCGAAAAAAAGGATTCAAGATTCAAATCATTTCTCTTAATTTTAATTTTAATTAACACACTCAAATTATATAAATCTAGATTTAGGTAAATTTCAGAAATATCATTTTTCATT
>NW_003520094.1:0-4720 GCF_000190715.1 Dictyostelium purpureum | reverse complement strand
AGATTATAGAAATTGACATATTTTTTTAATATAATTATGATTTCTTATATTTATATTTAATTAAATTTTTTATAATCAATCAAAGAGATAAAAATTCATGAATTTAAATATTTTCAATTATGCAATTATTTTCCAAAAAAAAAAAAGAATATATTTTTAAATTAAAAAAAAATTTGATTAAAAAAAAAATTAAATTTTTGATTATTTATTTATTTATTTTAAATAAATAACTTCAAGTCATGTTGAGAAATTTCTTTATTTTTTTTTTATAGTTTTAATTTTTTATTTTAATTTTAATTTTTATTTTCATTGTATATGAAATTGTATATTTCATAAAACATTTGTTATATGAAAACCATCACTTTAAATCATCCTATTTATTTAATTATATGATGGTTGATATAATATCAAAAAAAATTAAAAAATAATAATCAATTATATTAATAAAAATATGTCAATTTCTATAATCTTTTCAATATCGTAGTTGAATTGTTCGTTTATTTTGATGGATTGAATTATGAAAACAGATAAAATTAATTGTTGGGTAAAATTAATTGTTAAACCCCACCACACTAAAAAAATATTTTTACATATAAAAATTACTTTGTAAATAAAGAAATTAGTGTGTGTTTAAAAATAATAAGTGTAAACCAAATTTTGTGAAGCTACAAAAATAGTTTTCACATTTAGTTTTTGAATCAATTATTGAATCAAAATCTATTTTTACCAACTGATATCAACTTTTTTATTGAGTTGATTCAAAAAACTATTTAAATGAAATGAAATTTATTTTTATTACATCAATAAATTAAAAACCTTCAAATAAAAGTAAATTTAATAAAACTATAAAACTATATTAAAAAAATGATCTTCAGTAAGTTAATATTACTTTTACTATAAAATTAATTTTTGAATAAAAAACATTTATTAATAATATTATTTTTTAATTATAGAAAATATTTCAAATATGTTCTCTGCTGTTAATAACAATAATAAATATAATAACAAAAATAATAATTTTATTAATATATCAAAAAACACTGATTATACAATAAATATTATAATGGATCGTGGAAATCCTAAATATACTCTAGTACAACCAAATAATATATAAAAAAAACTGTTGCGGCATTATTTGTTTGGAAGAAACCCATATCTTTTTCAAATAATGGCTTACCAAAACAAAAAAAAACAAACGAATTAAAAATAAATAAAATATTTCATTTTTTTTTAAATAATACAATTTTAATTTATTTTTTATTTTAAAACTATAATAATAAATAAAAAATTTAATGTTAATTAGTGGGAATTATTATAATTTCTTTATTATATTTAATTAATTATTTTTTATCCTATATTCTAAAAAAATTTTAAGGCTCAATATAAAGTTTTTTCAAATTTATTTTTCCCATTTTTTTTTAATGATTTTATAAATAAAACTGTCAAGGCAACTAATGAATATTTAAAATTAAGTAAAACACAAAAAAGTAAACTTGCTCCATGGTATTGTAAATATAAAGAATTTTGTAGAAAAGATATTGAAGCTTATTTTGCAATATATATTTTCCATGGTTTAAAGAATTCAAATTATATTTTTTTATTGACTAACTGAAAATTATTTTTTGTTTTAATGAAATTGTTTTGATTTTGATTTTTTTATTTAATCAATCAAAAAAAATACTCAATAAAAATGTTGAATAACCCAATAAGCTAAAATACAATTTGATTCAAAAATTGAATCAAAAAGTAGGTTAAAATGATAAATAATATTTGGGGTAAAAAAATTATATATTAGATTTTATTAAATTTTATTAAAGGTAAAATGGTTTGATGATGTGTTTAAAACTTTAAAGTTTAAGTAGATGTTTATTTAAAAAGCTAGTACAAGTAAAATTGACAATACAAATATAAGGTAGTTGATGATATGATTTTTAGAAGATTCACCTGTTTGTGCAAACATCTGTAAACCGATTTGTAATTCCTTGCTATCGACTATGGATCCATTGAACATTTTGCACTTTTCATCTTTATTAAAGTTTGTAGATTCAATCGAAACTAGTTTACAATCTGTCTCTTGTTGGTCCACTTTACAATCCTCGGTAAGGCATTCATAGTTTAGAATTTTATCGGCTACACAAACTTGTTTTGTGTAGTTATTGGTGGATAACATTTCACATGTATTATTTAAAAAAGAAAATATATTGTAATTGTTGCAATCGAAATATTTAATTTGGTTGCAATAGCCTTTAACTGGTTTTGGATCTTCTTCTAAATTTAATTCATATTTATATGAGTAACCCCAGTTTTCATCTAATCTGCATTCACCGTTCTCGTACTGTGTAAACTTCAATTTGCTGTATTTGGTATGTCTACATTGGTCAATCGTTGCAATCTTTGCTGATACTATTTTAGTTCCATTCTCCAGTACCCTCCAATAATAGTTGGGTGAACATTTGCTGTATCCATTGATGTATATAGGAGCGGTTTCGCACTTGGGATCTCTATATTCGCTGACTTTAACCTCCAGTGACAAAACATTAATGAAATTAATTAATAAAACTAAAAATAAAATTTTATATTTCATCATGATTTTTTTCCCTAAATATATAAAATAAATAAAAATTAAATTTAGAATCAAAATATAATTTATATCTAATTTGCATATATTAATAAATAAATAAAAAAATATAGATATAAAAAATAAAAATAAAAAAACATAAAGATATGTTATAGGTTATATTAATGTTTAAACACCCACCCCACAAAAAAACACCCGTATTCACACATATAATGAAATAAATTTAAATTTTATTAATAATTAATATTAAATTTGTAAAATGAAATAAATTTTTTATTTTTTATATTTATTAATTTATTTATTTTTTTATTTTTTTATTTATTTATTTATTTATTTAATTAAATACATTGGAAGTGAAAATATGAAAATATTATGGTGTGTGTATCATAATATATTATTATTAAAATCCCCTATTTATTTTTTACCCCACCCCCCAGTTTTATGCATGATTTTAAAATAGAAAAAAAATAGTTTATATAATTATGGTAATGGTTATAGTTATAGATATCAATACAAATATAAAATTTGAAAATAATTTTGAAGAGGTGTTAAATCTTTCAAATGTTTGTGTATTGATAGGTGAGTTTCCTTCTTTATCTTTTTCAACTTCATGACTGTTATTGTTATTACCATTATTATTGTTATTACTAATTTTATCTTTATTGTTATTTTTATTAACATTATTATCAACAGTGTTATTATTATAATTATTATTATTTTTATTGTTATTATTATTATTGGTATTGTTTTTAAGTGTATTATTTATTGTATTATTATTTGGTTGTATTTCATTTATTTTGATTGACTTTTTAAGACAATCATTATCAACATTATTGGGTTCTCTTTTATCCAGATGACAGTTGGTGTCAAAACAATTATCGTTGCATTTATAGGTATAGATAAAATCTTGATCACATGTTTGCTTTATGTGGTAATCGTCATAGATGAAACAAGAGTTGTTTTTGAATGATACTATATTATAATTATTACAATCGAAAAAATTAAATTGATTGCAATAGCCATCGATGGATCTTGGATTGGTGTCTTCGTTTGTTGTCATTATGATACTATATGAGTTGTGATCCTCTTCATCTACAGTGACACATTGATTAATTGGGAAAAAGTCATTGGTGTGTGAGTTGGAATACTGGTCATTACAATGTTGTCTATTGGAATCTATATTAGTATTTGAAATCATAGTGTTGTTTAAAACTTGAAAATAATTATCTGGTGAGCATGTTGTACTTGATAAAGTAATCGATGGAATACCTTCACAATATGGGTTTAAAAAAGTTGTTAATCTAAATTCTTTACAAATTCCATAATTTATTAGGGATATTAAAAATAATAACACCAAATAGAATTTTGGTGATATTATTTTACTATTATTATTATACATGATTCTATTTTTATAAATATAATATATTATATTTATATACTAATTTTAAAATTAACAAAAATTTATTATTGTTATTTATAATATAAGTTAATTTTAAAACATAAATATATATATTTTTATTTGATTTTTTTGATTATTTTTTTTTTTTATAAAAAAATAAATGTTATAATTTTAATGTTTTATTTTATATTGTTTTATTTTAATTTTAAATTTAAAATAAAAATAAAAATATATTTAAATAATAATAGGTGTTATAATTGGAGTTAATATAATTATGATATTTTTAAAATTATAATTATTATAATTATTATTATTATTTTTTGCTTTTTTTTTTTATGTTTTTTTAAAAAAAAATGAAACAAAATAATTGGAATAAGTATTTTTTTATTTTAGTTTAAATTATATTTTTAATTAAATTTATTATTAAATAGTTAAACTATTATTTTTATTATTATTTATATATATTTGTAACTTTACTAAATACTTTTCTTTTTTTTTTTTTTCCTTTTTTAATTTTTTTTTTTTTTTTTTTTTTATTTTTATTTCTTTTGTCTTTTAATAAATATATTTGTTTCTTTAATGTTAGTTGATGTAAATGATAATGAAATTAATAATGATAAGGATAATGATAAAAATAATAAAAATATTTATAATTGATACCACATATAGTGTGTTAAAAAAAAAAAAATTAACATATCTAATAGGCTATATTAATATATATTTGGTGGTGGTTTATTTAAAAT
>NW_003520093.1:0-4844 GCF_000190715.1 Dictyostelium purpureum | reverse complement strand
ATTTTTTCATTGTTTTGTATCTATATATATATAAATAAATAAACTAAAAATATTTGTTTTGTTGTACATTAATATTCTTAAAAAAACTAATATTTTTATTTTTTTTTAAAAATAGATTTTTATTTTTTTTGGCAATGGTCTATTTGTATTAAATTTTTATTTTTTTTTAAAAATATCTTTTTCTTATAAAAAAAAAAAAAACACAAAAACACACACACAAGTGTTCAACAATCTAACAACAAGATAAAAATAAATTTTCAAAAAAAAAATTAAAAAAAAAATTAAAAAAAGGTTAATAAAATTAAAAAATATTTTATAATTATAATAATAATAATAAATAAGTAAAAAAATAATACAATCCCAACAATAAAAAAAAATAAAATAATCATAATAACAATAATAATAACAATAATAGTAATATTTTTTTTTTTTTTATAAATTCATTTTATAAAAATAATTATTATTATTTAAGTTTATTATTTTGTTTTAAAATTTTTTTATTTTTATTTTTTTAAAATTTTTTTAAAAAAAAATTAATAGAAATGAAAAGTTTAAATGATATATTAGATAATACAATAGTAGAACCATTTAATAATAGTAGTAATATAAATAATAATAATAGTATAGATAATAGTTATAATAAAATTGATTATAATAATCTTAGTAATAATAATAACGATTTTAAACCATCATTTAATATTTATGATGGATGTTTAAAATTACCAAATGATTTAAAAGATCCAAATCAATTAGAGAATAATAGTTTTATTGGTACAACCTTTAATCAAGATGAATTGGATAAACTTTTAGAAATTTATTTAGAAGGTTTAGGGTTATTAGAGAGATTCGAAAGTGAATTAAATTCAGACGAATGGAAATTTGTTTCAAAAGAAGAATCAGAAATTAGTATTTGGTCAAAACCTTATGTTAATCCAGAATACCCAAATGCAACAACTATTGGTAGTTCATTGTTATCAAGAAATCAAATTATAGATGTTAATCCTGATGTGGCGGCATTGGATGTTTCAGATTGGTTAGCAAGATTTAAATGGGATCGTTATTTAGATCGTTTTGAAATAGTCTATTATTTTACAACTAATGATAAACAAAAAGCCCAAAAATTAAATATTCCATATTCAAAATATGATATACTATTATTACATATGTATACAAATATGTCATTATTTATAAAATCAAGAGATTGTGTAATTTTACAGTAATTATCAAAATTTAAAAAAAAAAAAAAAAAAAAAAAAAAAAATAATAATAATAATAATAATAATAATAATAATAATAATAATAATAATAATAATAATAATAATAATAATCAAGTCTCTAAAACTAAATTTAGAAATTATAATAATTATATTAATTATATTTATTTTTATTTTTATTTTTTTTATTTTTTTTAAAAATAAATTTTTTTTTTTTAAAATTTTTTTTTTATTATTTATTTTAGAATTTCAGGTCAACATCCAATTAGAAAAGGTTCATATTTTACAATTTCAAGAGATTATAATGAATTTATTGGTTGCCCAAAATCAAAAGATTTTATTAGAGGTGGTATGCCAATATTTGGATATATTTTTGAACCATTTACAAGTATTGACGAAAACGGAAATCAAATAAATAGTTGTTTTTCAAATCATATATGTTCATTTGACTTTGGAGAAGGTAAATCAATTACAGATTATATTTTAACACCACTAGCACCCAAGATCTCGTTAATGAACCTTTTATATAAAATCAAATTTATAAGAAATAAATTACAAAATCAAAAAACAATGGAAAACTATAAAAGAAATCAAAGTAACTATATTCCCAACATTTCAAGAAAGCTGCAACAACAGCCATCACTGGATGTAAATTTCAGACAACAGAAAACTCGTGAAGAATGGATGGGTTTTTTTAAAGATTTAGATGAGAAGGCTCAATGGAATTCATTGCCATCAAAGTTAAGTAATATATGCGTTTATTATGATCGTTCATCTAAATCACCAATCCTCATCAAAACTAAATATCAAGTTTCAATTGATCCAAAGAATTTAGCTGGTTTTTTGTTTGAAGAAGATTTTCAGTGGGATCCATTCATTTACCATATGACATTACAAGATAAAATTACAACTCTCAAAGGTGGGGGTCCAGTAATCTCAAGTAAATTCAAATACGATATACCTTTTTATTCAATTAAATGTAATTTACAAAATGGATACAATACCGCAGGTTATTTCCTATTAGAGCAAAGAGAAAATGGTGATATATTTATGTTTATTTTTAATAATTTAAAATTCAAAAGTGATGAATGTCAGTTTACCACCTACTTTTATATTAATCCAGATAACTGGAGAGATAAATTAAATCCAGCAGATTTAGAATCTTTAAAATCAAATCAAGTTCCACAACGTTCATTGGATATTTTAATGTTAATTAAATCATCATTCAGTTCATCATCACCAACCAAAGATAGCTATGAAGATCCAACTATTTTAAAAATCATATATTTATTTACAGATATAATTGACAATATTTATTCAAAATTTTCAAAAGAAACTCAAGTTTTGGACTCAATTAAATTTTTAACAATTAGTGAATCAATTGAAAAAGATATTTTTAATAAACAATTGCCAAAAATTAATGATGATCAAATTATAATAGATAATAATAATAATAATAATAATTTAAATAATAATTTAAATAATAGTTCAATTTCAATTGGTAGTTCTGACGATTTAGTTGAATTTGTATCAAGATCAAGATCATCATCCTCATCAACAGTAACGACAATATCAAAACCAAATTCACCAATTTCATCATATCCATCATCACCATTAGATTATTCATTATCATCACCATCATCACCACCACAGGACGAACAAATTGAAAATTATAATTTTAAAAATAAAAGAGTTCAAAATCAAGATATTATTAATGATTTAGAAAATAATTTAAAATCAAAAAAGAAAAGAAATAGTGTAACATTAGAAACTCAAAAACAACAAGAAGAAGAAAAAAAAGAAGAAAATTTTAAACAGTTTAAACAATTTAAAAATTTTTTACCAATACCAAAATCAAGTCCAAAAAATTTATTATTTTCACCATTAATTTCATCAAGTTATATAAATAATTCAATTTTATTACCACCATTTATACCATCAATTAATAGTGACAGTAGTAAGTTTTTTTATAATAATTATAAGAAACAAACCGAAGGTGATCATATGGAAAATACAAATTTATTTTGTTTACCACACGAAATTATTATTACAGTTTTATCACATTTAGATCATAGAGCATTATGTAAAGTATCAAGAACATGTAAATATATGAAAACAATGGCGGAAAGTGATATTTTATGGTACCGTCTTTATGTAAATATTTTTGGTGAACCTTCTAATACAAATATAAATAATAATAAGAATTGTAATTTAAAGAATCTTTGGGATAGTTATGTTAAAACAGAATTTCAATTTTATTCACCAACAGATATAAATTTTGATAATCCATCACTTACTTTTTTCCTCAGTAAAGAAACAAATTATGAAACAATTGTACAACAATGGAAAAAAAATTTCTTTTTAAAAATTAGAATGGAAGTTTTATGGCAAATTAGTAAAATTTATAATACACAACCACTTAATAATGGTCCAAATATTAATATTAATAATAATAATAGTTTAAATAATAATAATTTAAATAATAATAATAATAATAATAATAATAATAGACAAAAATTAAATTCAACAAATAAAAGTAGAATTTCATTAATGTCAATTGCATCATATCGTATTTCACCAAGTCAATTTGCTTTAATACCAAATGCAAGTGAAGGTACTATTACATCAACATTTTTAGACGGTGATAGATGTTATTCAGGTTATAGTACAGGTGAAACTTATATGATAGATTTTAGTAATATAAAAACAAGTAAGCCATTAAAAATTAACTATATACCCCAAGAATCAGCAAAATCAATTCATTTATGGAAACAACTTGGAACTTCATTGGTTTATTCAGGTTTATCAAATAATAAATTAATTCGTTATAATTTAAGAGAAATGTCAACTACTAGGGAAATATCAATTGTAAATCCTAAAATACCAAATGATCGTTGGAAAATATCAGGCATGTCATCAAATTATGAAGGGTCTCATGTAGTTGTTCATTATGATTCAAACGAAGAACAATCAGAATTTGAAGATTACGATACAGTTATGGATTTATTTGATGCAAATACTGGTGCTCATTGTTTATCAATTACTCAAGATGATCAAATTACCGCTACTCATAGTCATACAAATAGAGTTGCAGTTGGCTGTTCAAATGGTCCTGTAAATTTATACGATATAAATACTGGTAAAAAAGTAATTTCATTCCTTGGTCACACCGATGAAATTTATTCTGTAAGAGTTCTTTCAAAAGAAGATATCGTTATAGCATCAAGTAAAGATGGTACTGTTAGATTTTTCGATGAAAGAACAGGCCCATTTTATATCAAAAGAATTGTTGACAATGTTAAATCATTCGATGTAGAACCTAAAAAGATTTTATGTGGTGGTGGTTCAAGAATTTCCTATTGGGATCCTCGTAATTTAAATGTATGTTGTGGTGAACTTTGGAGTAGACCTGATTCAGAAATTAAAAAAGTTCAATTATCTCAATTTAATGTTACAGCTTTATTTGAACATGGTAGTACAAATATTTGGAAATTTAATGTTTAAATTTAATTATAAATATTAAAAATAATAAAAATAATAATTATTAATAAAAATAATAATATATATAATTAAATTTAAAATTATAATAAATAATATATAAAATAAATAAATAATAATACTCTATAATAA
>NW_003520092.1:0-4860 GCF_000190715.1 Dictyostelium purpureum | reverse complement strand
TGTATTCGAAGTCGTAGTGTAGTTGTGATGTACTAGTAACAGTATTGTAGTTGTCGTAATTGTGGTTATTGTAGGTATGTATTGAAGTGTAGTGTAGTCGTAATGTACTAGTAACAGTATTTGTAGTTGTGGTTATCGTAGGTATTGTGTGTATTGTGTGTATTGAGTGTATCGTGTGTATTGTGGTTGTTGTTGTTGTTGTCTAATCTGTTGTGGATCATTTACCTGTCCTCTTTCTTGTTCTCGGATATTATATTGAGTTTGTTGTATCTTTATTGCAGTTAGACGTTCCTTATATTTTGGGGTTAGTTGGAACCCGGTTTGCGAAACATTTGGTTGGGTTTGTAGGGTATTCATATCAAGAAAATTTGATTGGGTTTGAACGGTTTGCAAGATATTTGGTTGGGTTTGTAGGGTGTTCACGTTATGGAAATTTGATTGGGTTTGAACGGTTTGCGAGATATTTGGTTGGGTTCGAACGGTTTGCGATATATTTGATTGGGTTCGAATGGTTTGCGATACATTTGATTGGGTTTGAATGGTTTGCGATATATTTGATTGGGTTTGCATGGTATTCATGCCATGAAAATTTGATTGGATTCGAACGGTTTGCAATACATTTGATTGGGTTCGGTGGGTATTCATATCATGGAGATTTGATCGAGTTTGAACGATTTGCAATATATTTGGTTGGGTTTGAACGGTTTGCGATATATTTGGTTGGGTTTGAACGATTTGCGATATATTTGATTGGGTTTGAATGGTTTGCGATATATTTGGTTGGGTTCGCTGGGTATTCATACCATGGAAATTTGATTGAGTTTGAACGGTTTGCGATATATTTGAGTGGTTTTGAATGGTTTGCGATATATTTGGTTGGGTTCGCTGGGTATTCATACCATGGAAATTTGATTGAGTTTGAACGATTTGCGGTACATTTGGTTGGGTTTGCTGAGTACTCTTATCATGGAAATTTGGTTGAACTGGATAGACATTATTGTGGTTTGGATATGTATTAACTAAAACATTGTCAGTTTGAAGAGTATTGAGTGGTTTAGAATCATCTAAGACATTAGATGGATCGCAGTTAGAATCTGATGGTTCTGAGACAGCGAGTCTTTTTCTTGAATAACAGTACTCTGATGGATCTGTTAATTTACGGATACCTTTTTGTTTTGGGGGTAGATTTATGAAAGTATCAAAGCAAAGAAATTCATTAATTGATGGTAATGTTTCTTTTTTAATTATCTATTATAAAAGTTGCATGAGTCGAGCACATTCCATAATCGTTGGAAAAAAAAAAACAATTTATTAGTATAAAGCTTTAAGAAAAAGTTATATTTTAGAATATTTACCTCTAGAAGACAATCATAAGACATTTTTTTTAAAAATTATAAATTTTCTTTGCAATTTAAGAAGAATTTATAGAAAATGAAAGGAAATATTTAAAGCTATTAAAAAAAATATAAAAAAAATAATATTAATATTTATTTAATCACACAAAATTAATTGCATTGTCTATTAACAATAAATACATACCTGTTTTTATTATTGCTATTATTTGTATATGTTTTTTGGGTTTGAATAAAAGTTATAAAGTTTTAAATATTTTTTTAAAAATATAATATAATTTTTAAGTTGTAATCCTATTTTATTATTTTTTTTTTTTTTTTTTTTATTTCTATATTTATTTATAATTATATTTTTGTTGCCATTATAATCTAATTATATGAATGGTTATAAGAAAAGAAAAATATGTTTGATGAAAAATAAAAATATATGAAATAAATTTATAAAGCACAAACACAACAAACACCCAAACAACAAACACCCAAACAACAAATACCCAACAGACACACTATAAAAAATTGAAATGGATTGAAGTAAAGTAGATTGGAATTTTATTGGGTTTAAAGTAAAAATTATATAGCTGTATAATATTATTTATTAAAATTTGAATTGATATCGAACACTACTGTTTGTAGAAAAAAAGGGATGGAACATCAACACAAATCTATTAAATCTAATTTACTTTCTTCTTTATTTAAGTTTTTTATTATAAAAAAATAAAATAATAAAAACAATAATAACAATATAATTTTTTAACTTAATTACAAACTTAAATTATTATTATATTCTATTATTATCTTTTTTTTTTGAGACAAAATAACAATATTGTGTTTGGTAATTTAATATAAAAAACTTTTTTTTTTTTTTTTTTTTTTTATTGAGTGAGTTATTGTTGTTATTTTTAATTTTAAAAATTTTAAAAGCTGCTTTTGTTATTTTAATGCTGCCTAATATATCTAAACTATTTTTTTTTTTTATTTATATTTTTTTTTTTTTAAATTATAATTAAATCTATTATTGCTGCATTATAACATCATTTATCAAATTGATAATAGTATAGAAAAATGTGTGAGTTTGTTGATGTTTTTGTGTTTGTAAAAAAAATTTTGTTTTTTTTTTTTTGGCATGCTGCCATATAACCACCAGCGCTTTTTATTTATTTTTCTATTTTTTAATTGGTTGGGTGTGTGAAGATAGTATTTTTTTTTTTTTTTTGTTGAAATTATAAAAATATACAATAATAATAAAAAAACACGTTGGAACGATAAAAAATAACAACAATATGATAACTACAATAAAAACAACAAATACAAAACATAACAAAATAAACTGTGAACGATACTTTGTTTAGTATATTTACATACCAATTTCTTTATAAAAACTAACTGTAAATAAGTATAACAACATTTAATAAGCTTAAATACATATTTTTTTATTTATAAAACTATTTAAAAAAAAAAAATAAAAACTAAAATATAAATTAAAATTTTTTTATTGGAATAAAATTTTTTTCATTTTTTTTTATTGTTATAATTGGTTAGCAGAAAAAAAGCAATTTTCACAAAGATTATGATAAGGAGTATTTGTGGTAGTGGTAGCTGACTAAAAAAAGCAAAGATTAAAAAAAACCAATCAAAAAGTTACCATTTTTTATAAGTTCAATCAATATCAAACAAACCCAATATTATAATAATAAAAATAATAATAATAATAATAATAAAAAAAAATTAAAAAAAAAATCAAAAAAAAATTAAAAAAAATTTTTTTTTTATTTTTCTTATTTGTTCTATAGAGAATGCTGAGTGGATTTAAAAAAAAATTAAAAAAAAAAAAATTTGATTGGGTTCGTTCCACAAAATATCTTTAAATTTTTTTTTTTTTTTTTTTTTTTTTTTTTTTTTTTCATTTTTCATTTCTCTTTTATGGTGTATTAATAGGTAAATAATAATAAATATATTTTAGAAAAAAAAAAAATCAATAAACAAATGGTTAAAAATAATAATAAAAGATCTTCCGATACTACCGTTACTACCGACACTACCGATGCTGCCAATGCTACCAAAGATGTTATTTTTAGGACTGTAAAGGCTAAATATGATGTCAAACCAAAAAAAATCTTCAGAAAGGATAGAGTAATTTTAGAGTATTGCTTCGATAAAAACCCATTCCCAGACACCATCGAGAAAGAGATCATCGCCTACCAATTAGAAATTACTGTTAGTCAAGTCGCCGAATGGTATAAAGACAAGAGGGATAACTTAAAGAAATCTAGAAATATCTCTGTCCCAAAGTATAATAGAAGCACCAATGAGTTAAACCTTTTCTTCCACAATTTCCCATTCCCCACTGAAGAGAACATTGCATACTTTGCATTAATCTATGGTGCTACCAAAGAAAAGATCAGAGTTTGGTTCGTGTCTAAAAGATACAACAAGAGAAAAACACATATATTCATTAAAAATGGTTCCATCGATAAATCTTCATACGATCCATACCGTCATCTTGGTAATTTCTATAATTTCTATGATGATGAATACGGTGTTAACACTGATACATTTTCAGAAGATCAATATAAACCAAATCGTATTAAAACTTTTGACCACACAGTTTACTCTATTACCAACATCCCAGAATCCAAAAGGATAAATCTTTTTTCCCAAAGAACAAGAAGACTTCAAAACGCCTATTCTTTCCAAATCTTTAATGAAAATAGAGATTAGATTGGAACAAGAAGTTTTTTTAATAATGATGATACCTCTGCTACCATCGACACTGCTGTTCCAAAGAATAGAACTTCCCAAACTCCAATTCAATCTGACAGTAGTGTTTGTATATTTAACAACAACAAATGATAATAATAATAATAATAATAATAATAATAATAATAATAATAATAATAATAATAATAATAATAATTCATTCAATAATACCACTCATAATATAAATAATAATATAAATAATAATTACAATCCAAACAGAGTCATTTTCACAAATATTTCATCTAACAACATTGACAAAAATAAATTTTTTATTCAAAAACAAATAAATTTCTAATCTATAAATAAAATATATATTTATTATTATTTAAATAAATCTTTCATAGTTTTTATTTTATTTTATTTATTTATTTATACCTAAATTTTCATCCATAGTATCTATATCCATATTTTCTTTAAAACTATTAAAAAAAAACAAGGTGAATAGTTATTTTCTTTATTTTTTTATAAATAATTTTTTACAAAAAATTTATTTCAAAATTGGAAAGTGGCGATTATGAAGGTATTTGTCAGTATATTCATCAAAACGGCCATATATTTAAAATACAAAATTTTGAACTATCCCTTTTTATTCAACATGAAATCCCTGTAAAATGGTTTAAAAAACTCTATAACACTTTTTTCAAATATCAATTAGATTCACATACATTGGTTATTCAAATGTTAAATATTAATTTTGAAGTTTTAGAGTTTTTATGGGAAAATAATATTGGCGATATAGATAAAACAATAG
>NW_003520091.1:0-4879 GCF_000190715.1 Dictyostelium purpureum | reverse complement strand
ATGATCCTTAATCCATACTAATCCCCTTCTGCAACCGACCAGAGAATATTCATGTTGTCATTTTAAAAGATCTATAATTGTAGGCATTAGTAAATTATTATTATCACAAAATTATGTAATTTTGAAAGTCAAACAAATGTTATTAAAAAAAATACTAATAAAATTTAATTTATTTTCAAAAAATATAATCATTACCTTAATTATAACAAAATTATTTACCAATAAAATTATTTTATTTTTTTATTATTACTAACTTTTCTTGGTTACTGAAAAATAGTAAAATTTGTAATGTTTACAACAATAGCCAAAATTATTTCATGTTTGATTTACAATGATTATAATAATTTTGAACAGACACTTATTAAAAATATTTAAAAAAATATTAAAAAATATCAAAAAAAAAAATTAAATTTAATTAAAAATTGTTTAAAAATTCCGTTAAAATAATAACAACAAAAAATTCATACTAAACTATCCGAAAATTTTTTTTTTTAAATTTATAATCAAATCATATTACTCATAGCATATTTTACAAATGAATATAGCAAATTCAATTATTTCGCAAATCAATACAAACAA
Source organism: Dictyostelium purpureum (assembly GCF_000190715.1). NCBI lineage: Eukaryota > Evosea > Eumycetozoa > Dictyosteliales > Dictyosteliaceae > Dictyostelium > Dictyostelium purpureum. Next base: position 4,300 of record NW_003520091.1, on the reverse strand, counting down.
TTATACTGTTTTTATTATATTGTTTTTTTTTATTATTTTATCCCTTAACTATATTATTGAATTTTATAAATATAATTATTCTAATAAAAAAAGACCCACTTCTAAAAATAACAATAATAATAATAATAATAATAATAATAATAATAATAATAATAATAATAATAATAATAATAATAATAATAATAATAATAATAATAATAATAACTCCTCTGATGAAGCCAATGAAGATAAAGGTGATAAAAATAAAAATAATAATGATGTAAACAATAATAATAATAACAATAGCAATAAAAATAATAATAATAATAATAAAAACTCCTCTGATGAAGCAAATGAGGATAAAGGTGATAAAAATAAAAATAATAATGATGTAAACAATAATAATAACAATAGCAATAAAAATAATAATAATAATAATAATAATAAAAACTCCTCTGGTGAAGCAAATGAAGATAAAGATAAAGATGAAGGTAGTAACAATAATAGTAACAATAATAAAAATAAAAATAATAATAATAATAATAATGGCAACTACGATAGTAATAGAAGATTTCCTTTTCATTCTAATAAACCAAAGGAAACAAAAAAATAATTTTATTTAAATAACATTAATTTATATACATATTCAATTTATTAATATTGGTTATTTTTTCAAATTTAGATATTTTAATTATCACACATATTGAAGAGGACGAAAATGGTAAATTTATTTATAAAACTACTGTAGATAACAGTGCATTTGAAAAATGGGTTGAAAGTCTCACTTTAAATGGCATAATAGATTTAAGAGGCATTAGAGAATTAGTTGTAGATATATCTCTCTTGTGGTGTACAACAGATCAAATCTTTGAAAGAATAAAAGAAAAACATCTTTTTACTAGTGATATTGTTGTTGATTGGAAATTGCTTAATCCCAAAAGATTTAAAGTTAATACTGATGCATTTATAAAAGTTAGAGACTTTTTAAATAACAAACAAATAATTTATGGAGAAGAGACATCGTCCGACTCTGATTTAGATTATAATCCATTTTTTTTTGTACCTAGCGATGAGGAAAATTCTGATAGCGAAGAGGAATATTCTGAAAGCGAAGAGGAATTTTCTGAAGAAGAAGAAGAAGAAGAAGAGGAATATTCTGAAGGCGAAGAGGAGTTTTCTGAAGGCGAAGAGGAATATTCTGAAAGCGAAGATATTCCATCTGAAGAAGAAGAAAATAGAATAATTAGAACAATTCAAAGTTTAAACTAATGCATAAAGAGTCTCAAACTTTTATAAAGTTTAAGAAACGAAGTCACTGTTACTATTTCCAAAAAAATAATATTCAACAAGAAAAAATAAATAATTTATTTATTAAAAAAACAATTTAAAATGCATATCTACACATTTATTTATTTTTTTTTAATTTTTTTTTTTTTAATTCGAAACAAATAAATATTATATTCATTTAATTTTTATAATAACTCGGTTCAAACTTTATAAATAAAAAAATAAACTCTAAATAAAACTGATCCCTTTTTTCTTTATAGTATTTAAATTAACAAGTTTTATTTTTATTTTTTTTTCAATTTCTTAATAAATTTGTGTCAATGAAAGTAACCGTAATGCAATACCCATATTCGTTTGTAGAAATTTTATAAAATATCCTTTTTCCTCATTTCGAAATATCTATCTGCATTGGAATGATCTTTGGTTTTTATTAGATCTTTTATTCTATCTGCCTTGAAATCATCTTGAAAACATAATTGAATTTGTTTATTTCCTTCTAAGATCTTGACGTCTTTTAGTACAAAGTTTGATATTTACCTGCTACAAGGTAAAACTTTTAGAGAAGGTCATTGTTATATTCTTTTGGGATCATTTGGACCCTAAAAAATGAATCTTTAATTTGATTATCCCCTATGGATAAATTAGTGATAGAATAATTGGGTTCTATATCATCAACTTTTCTTTTTCTACTATATACCATTATTTAATAGATTGAATTAAAATTTGTTTCTCTAAAAGATATTTATAAAAATTTAAAAAATAACCTATATCTTTAAAATAATTTTTTTTATTTTCTATTCAACTACATAACTATACTTCAATTTTCAAAATCTTTTAATTATTTAATTTTTTTTAAAATTTTAAAAAATCAATTCAAATCGAATTATAAATTTAAATTTATAACACACATTTTCCATATTTAAAGTCTGTAAAAATATTATTTTAATTTGATACAACACACACTAACCCCTATTAAATATGCCAAAAAAAAAAATTTAATTTTTTTAAAATTTTTTTAATTATTTTTAATTTGTCTTTTTTTTAAATTTATATTATTAATAATTTATATATGTATCAAATAATATGAAAAAACATACCCATGAAAATGAAGATCAAGGTGAAGGAAGTAATAATAAAAAAAAACAATAATAAAAATAATAATAATAATAATGGCAACTACAATAGTAATAGAAGATTTCCTTTTCATTCTAACAAACCAAAGGAAACAAAAAAATAATTTTATTTAAATAACATTAATTTATATAAATATTCAATTTATTAATATGGGTTATTTTTTTTCAAATTTAGATATTTTAATTATCACACATTATAAACTTGAAGAAAATGGTAAAACTAGTAATGAAACTACTATAAATAACAGTGCATTTGAAAAATGGGTTGAAAGTCTCACTTTAAATGGCATTATGGATTTAAATGACATTAGAAATATAATTGTAGATATATCTCTCGAGTGGTGTACACCAGATCAAATCTTTCAAGAAATAATAAACAAAAATAGTTATACTGCTATTGATTGGAAATTGTTTAATCCAAAAAAATTTAAAGTTAATACTAATGCATATATAAAAGTTAGAGACTTTTTTAATAATAAACAAATACTTTATGAAGAAGAGACATCGTCCGACTCTGATTTAGATGAAAATCCATTTTTTTTAGACAGTAGTGAAGAGGAATATACTGAAAGCGATTAGATGCTCTCTGAAGAAGAAGAAATATAATAATTAAAACAATTCAACAAGAACAAACCATTTAATATTCTTTAAAGTTTATTAATTATTTCATTGTTACTATTTCCGAAAAAAAATAATATTCAACAAGAAAAAATTAATAATTTATTAATAAAAAAAAATCAATTTAAAATTAAATATTTTTAAAATACATTTATACACATTTTATTTATTTATTTATTTATTTATTTATTTATTTTAATTTAGTTCAAACTTTATCTTTGTTTATAAAAGGATTTTAATTGATTTTGATAACTCTGGATTTTTCTTATTAATTGTAAGTGTTAAAAGACCATCATTGAACTGTGTTTTGATACTTGATAAATCTAATAAATGTAATACACTAGTTAAGTCTAAATATCTTTTGAATTTGCCATAGGATCTTTCTGATAAATATTTCTTATTTTTAAATTGATTATCTGCTTCTTTAGTAGTCTCAGTTATCTCTGATGAGGCCTCTGAAGCTGATCTTTTCTTTTCACCTTGAATATATAGTTTTGAATCTTTAATTTCAATTTGAATATCATCTTTATTTACACCTGCTAATTCAGTTTCGATTATAAATGAATTTGATGTTTCCACTACATCTAGATCTGGAGCAAAACCAATATTGTTAGATTCACCATAACAATGATTATTATTATTTAAATGGTGATTTAATAAATTTTCAAAAATTGCAGCCATTTTTATTCTATGATTTATACTATATTGAAATTATATATTAATTAGTACTTATGATTATAATATCTTTTTTATATGTTTGTTATTTATTTATTGTTTGAAGTGAAATGTAGTTTTGATTTTTTTAAATGGGATTTATAGGGATTCATTTTAATAATAGTTTGGGATATATAAGAAATGATATGAATGTTCACATAATTAAATTTTATTTTTTTTTAATTTTTTTTTAATTTTTTAAGGGGGTTTTTATAAAAATTTTTTTAATTTCCCCAAAAGGTTCATTTAAAAGTATTGTGAATTTTCAGTAAAACTCGCACATCCAGCAAAAAATAAATATGTAATCACACGTTAATTTAAAGAATTTTAATCGAGGAATGGACTCTATTAGGGTTAAATTATTTAGAAATTAATAATATAACCCAAGAAAAAAAATATAAATTAAAAATTTTTGGGTTTTATTTTTTCATTCATGAAACAAATAAACAAATAAACAAATAAACAAATAAATATTATATTCATTTAATTTTTGTAATAACTCGGTTCAAATATATATTAATATAACTTGATAAAAAAATGGCAACTATTTTTGATATCTTATTAAATCG
>NW_003520090.1:0-4926 GCF_000190715.1 Dictyostelium purpureum | reverse complement strand
GGATTGCATAAATTATTTTATTAATTAATAATAGTAATAATAGAGAATAATACTAAAATAATGTTATAATAAAAACAATCATAGTTATAATATAAATAATAATAATAGTATAAATTGATTATTATTAAAATAAAAACGATAAATAATAAATAAAAACAAATTTATAATATAATAAATAAAATCTATAAAAAAAGTAGTTGTAGTGAAAAAGAAATTTAGAATTATGTTTAAGATTGGTATAATACTTTTAGTTGGATTATTTAGCGATGAAATATTTATCTAAAATAAAAATTACAGATATTTGGCAATTTTTAAAAGTTTTAAATTAAATAAATAAAAAACAGATTGTTAATAATAATAAAAAAAAAAAAGATAAAAGTAAAAATGATGACTTGTTTAGGTTAGTATTCGATTAGGTTGAATTGGAATTGATTGGAATGAATTTAATTTGGATCGATTTTATTTCATTAGATTATGTTAGATTAGGTGAATCGGATTTTTATCGGTAAAAGTAAAAGGTATTTGAATAGGTTATTTATTTATACATAATAGTAATAGAAATAATGGTAATAATGGAAGAATAGCAACAAATAATTTTATAATAAAAATAATAGGAATAATAATAACTACATTACATTTAGGTTTTAGGGTATAAAATAGATAATCAAAATTAATTAAATTAATCAAAAATTAAAATTATATAAAAAAAAAAAATTTAAATAAAAAATAGATTATTATACATATAAATTTATTAAATAAACATTTAAGAAAATAAAAAATGTAATTTTTTTCTTTTTCTTTTTTTACTTTTTTTTAGTTTTTTAGTTTATTTTTTTATTTTTTAATATTAAATTATAAATAATAAATAATAATGAAACATTTAAAAAACAAATTAAATAAAACATTTTGTTTCATCAATATGTATACATAAAAAAGGCCAACCCCTAATGCTTCCCAATTTTAAACATTTTTTATTTTTTATTAAATATTTAGATCAGATTTTACAAGAAAAAAGTATAATCAATAATTACTCTTTTTGAATTTTAGGATAGTTAATAAAATAAAAATAGCAACCTAAAAGAAATAAGCTATAAACTGTGAAAGTGTAGCCATATTAAAAGTTAATAATAGTACAAATTAACTAGCTAATAATGGGAATTCAATTCTGCCTTCAAAATCAATAAAAACACCCCACAATTATACCATCATTCAATTTTATTTACATACACAACATTCATAAAATAAAATAAAAAATAAAATTTTTTTTCAAACCCAGTTAAAACACTGTATTTAAAATAATTTTAGTTAAAATTTTTAATAATAATATCTTGAACATCACTAATATCATTTACAAATCCAAAGTGTTTTACTGAATCTATATTTGTAATGTTTAAATTTGATTATTTAAAATTTTTTGAACTTTATTATAAACTTTGACATCGATTAGATTGAAGTGGAAATTTATTGTTTATCTTTTGAAGTTTTGTTTTAATTCGATTGATTTGTTTGAATATTTGACCTTAATCATTTCTAATATATTACCTGTTTGGCCTGATACTAATATGTTTTTAGCGATGTCTAATCTTAATATATCATAGTTGTTCCTCATAATAATTAAATAATTTCGTTTCTATTAATTTTATACTTTTAATTACATATATGTCGTGATTTACAACTATTTTACCAATATGTTGTCTTTGATTAAAATATTCGATTAAATCTTTAAAATTGATCATTTTACAAGATGTACAATTTAAACCAAATAATATAAATATGGAAACATTTTTATTTTTTTTTCAAGAACAAAAAAATGAATAAATTTTATAAAAAAGAATATATTTCAAACCAAATACAACTATCAAGTTTTAGTTTACCACCAAGTTGTATTGGCAATACTAATAAACAATCAGTTAGAAGTGAAATTAAAGATCATATTATTTATCAGTATTCCTACTATTTTTATAAAAAAACTTTATGTATCAACAAAATGATCATTTAAGTCATGCTAAAAGATCATCTTTTTTTAAGGAAACATTTCTCCATAGTTTTGTAAATTCACAAAATTCACAAAATTTACAAAAAATGACTTAGGATCCAACTTTTATAATCGAGGATAACGAAGTTCTTTCGTAATAAGATAAATTTCTAATTTAAGTATTAAAATTAATTTTTTTTTTATTAATAGATATAAATTTATTGTTTAACATAATCAATTTTTTCGACTTTAACTTGACCATCAATTAATTTGTAAATATAAACTGTAATATTATTGCTTTGAACATCCATTAAAACAAATGATGGAATAACATCGCTGTAATAGTTGATAAATAATTTAAAATTTAAATATTAGTATATGTGATAGGTTTTTAGCTAATAACAATAACAATAATTAATATGTTGGCTTACTTTGAAATATTACTGAAAGCACCAGTAGCTGAACCTGGATTAACAAAAAGTTTACCGTTTGCTTCGAAAACTTCAGGTTTGTGAGTGTGACCAGTAATGAGAACATCAGCGTCCAATTGTCTTTGTAAAAGAGCTAATGATGATTTATCGCCCGATGGAACAATTTGATGACCATGGTAAAGCCCAAATTTAAATTCACCAATGTTTACAACTTTAGTATCTGGATAGCTTGTATTCTATTTTATAAAATTAGAATTAATAACCATTTTTCATAAAAAATTTTCTAATAATGCAAGTATTATTTATTATTATTATTATTATTATTTAAATAATTATAGTATTATTTGCTGACTACGCAAAACATAAACTTACTTCATCTAAATCACCTTTGACAATATGAACATCACTAGTTAAAGTTTTGAAATAATCGTAAATTTCTTTTGAAACTAAATTACCAGTTGATAAGATATGCTTTGATAAAAAAATAAATAAAAACTTTAATATACAAAATCTTTAAATTGTATCATTATATCGCTGTGATAAACTTTTTATTACTAATGAATGACTTACATTAGTTTTTTCTGGAACTAAAAGTCTCTTGAATTCTGGTGGAATACCATGTGATCTGTGTGGAACATGAGTATCACCAATAGCAATAATGAACTATATAAAGTTAAATGAAACCATCAATTAATATATTAATTTTTAATGTATTATTCTTTTGATTTATTAAATTAATACCATTTTATATAAATATATAAGAAAATAGATAATTATAAAATAAATTAAAAAAAAAATATAAAAAAAAAAAAAAATACCTCTTTTAAAAAATTAAAAAACTTCCCTTTTTTTTTTTAATTTTTTATTTTTAACCCCTATAATAATACAAAATGTAGCCTGCCCTAAAAAAAAAAATTTTAAAAAAATTTAACCCCTAAAATAATACAAAATGTTGCCAACCGAAAAAAAAAATTTTAAAAAAATAAGGGTTGTCTGTCTTGAATTTATTTTGACATTTTGCCAAAAAAAAAATTAAATTCAAAAAAAATTATATTTTTTATATTATATCTCAAGATCGAGGTTTAAAACTAATTTTTAAATGAAAATCCAGATCCTTTTTCCCTAAAATTTAGGATCAAAAAAATCCTTCATATAAATCGTTTATAATAAAAAAAAACATTAATACATCACTTTAATTGTATTTTTATTAAATTATATTAAAAAGTTAGAATGCACAACCACTTTGTAATTTTAAACAGTTTTTTTTTAATTGTAAAATTAAAATTTTTTTTTATGAGGGTGGCAATTTACAAAGGGTTAAAACTGTTTGGATTAAAAAACTGTTTTAATTTTCAAAATAAAAAAAAAATTTTTTTTTTATTTTTCTTTTTTAAAAATTAATAATCATAAACATTTTTATATTTATATACATTTTAAATAAAATATTTTTTTAATAAGAAATGAGTTCTAAAGGACAGGTTAAGGAAAAAATTATTAGTTTCTTAGAATCAAAAGGAATAAATAATGCAGCAGAAAATTTAGAAATGAATGATTTAGGATGTTTGTATTCATGCTTTTTTAAATTTTTTATAAATAAAACATATTAATTTTTTTTAAAAGTGGATAGTATGACAATAGTAGAATTAAGTCAAATATTAGAATTTTCCTTTAATAAAGAGATTTCAATTGATAATTTATATGGAAAAACAATCAATGAAATAGCTGATTATATTTCTTCATAATATTCAAAATAGTTAAAATACAATTTAATATTTTTTAAATAAAAATTAACTCTTAAAATAAAAATATTATTTTCTTAGAGATTTTTTATCGATTATTGCTAGCGTATTCATTTTAAGATTTTTTAAACAAATATTATCTTTTTTTAACTTTTTTTTTTTTAAAAAATTATTATTCATTTTTTTCCATTTTATTTATTTTTTTTATTTTTTTTTTTTTTTTTAAACATTGATTAATAATGAACAAAATGTAAAACAAAATTTTATTAATTTAAAAAAATCTTTGTTCGTAATCAGCTGTGTCATAAAAGAAAAATAATAATTAAAAAGGGTTAAATTTTAAAAGAAATTAAATTGATATCTTTTTTTGGCAAAAGTGTGGAAAAAATAATTATGGGATTTTAAATTAAAAAATAAAATAAAATAAAATAAAATAAAATAAAATAAAATAAAATAAAATAAAATAAAATAAAATAAAATTAAATTAAATTAAATTAAAAATAAAATTAAAAATAAAAAAAATTTAAAAAAATTTAAAAAAATAAAAAAAAAATTAAAAAAAAAATTAAAAAAAAAAATAAAAATTTTTTATTTTTTTTTTTCAATTTTTATATAAACATTTAAATAATGAAACAAACTTAATATAATATAAAGAAAATGAAATATTTTAAAAAAACTAAATATAAAATAAATTACAATTATGAATTGTTATACATTATAAAGATTAATAAAACAATTAATTTAAAACAAGTATATAAAAAATTTGATTATATATAAAGAA
>NW_003520089.1:0-4941 GCF_000190715.1 Dictyostelium purpureum | reverse complement strand
CAACAGAAAAAAAAAAAAAAACGAAAAAAAAAAAATGTGGAATTACAAAAATCTATTCTGCTTTACTGACTAATTTTTTTATTTAATTTAAATTGAACTAGATCTATCTGGTTTATTTTGATGATTTCCTAAACTAATATTATCATCACAATTATTATTATTGTTATTATTATTATTATTATTATTATTATTATTATTATTGCTATTGTTGTTGTTGTTAATATTATTGTTGCTATTATTTTCATTATTAAATAATATCAACTTTTTATTTTTATTTAAATTTTCAATATCAGCTTCATCTATACTTCTGGGCTCATTTAAAGAATTGATTGAAAATTTATTAAAAAGTGAGTTTAGCTCTGTGCTTCCTGTGGCTTTTGTTCTTTTGATATTTTTTTTAACACGTAATTTCTTATTTCTGTCCTGCTCTTGTTGTTCCTCTTGGTGCTGTTGATTTGAATCAATTGATAATGAAGAGAACAAAAGACTAACTTTTGATGAAGAGGCTCTTGGTAATTTTTTAACTTTGATTTCAGTTGCTATTGAAAGTGGTGTTAAATTTAAACCATTATTATTATTATTATTATTTACATTATCATTACTGTTGTTTACTAATTTTGAATAAAGTGAAAATGGATTACCATGATTTATATTTGGTGAATTTTGGGGAACATTTAAAATCCCTTCAGATTTTGTATTATTATTATTTATTTCAATATTTATTGCCTTACTATTGCTGTTATTATTTACATTTTGTGTTGGATTTAAGAGATTTGAAAAAGTACCAAGATCTAAAATTTTTTTATATCTTAAAACCATTGTTATTGATGCACACTTGATTGTGTCCCCCATACAAAGTTGTTGAGATTGATTATATTTTAAATAAATGACTTGGTTCGCTCTTGTTATTTTAGTATAGCCCTTCATACTGTTACTTGTAATACTAAGATAATTTAAATCATTATAATCTAATGGTGAAATTGGTTAGTATCTTAAGATTTATCTTTAAAGATATGATTTAGATATTTACATATTGTACAATGTTTTCTTGATAAAAATTTACACTCTTTAATATTAACTGTATTTGATCTCGATCTTCCTATTGTATTGGCTCCATTTGTTAATTGATACTCTTTATTATTCTCTTTTACAAATAATGCAATTGTATAATTTGTAGGTTGCATATATTTTTATTAAATATATATATTTATATATATGCAATATATAAAAATATATATGCATATACTCTTAAATATTAATTTTTGGATATTATATATAATTAATTATTATTATTATTTTTATTTTTATTGGGTGGTGTTTTTTTTTTTTGGATGATACTAAAAATAATATATCTAAATTTTATTATCAATAAAATTGTTTATATATATATATATATTATATATATATATGTTTTTAAATATGCAGATATAATTATTATAATAATAATTTTTATTTATATTTTTTATTTTTTCAAGAAGGTTTGTAAAAAAATAAAATAAAAAAAAATAAATAAAAAAAATAGAAAAAAATTAAAAAAAATTATTTGAAAAATTAAATTTATAAAAATTTTAATTTTTATCTCTTTTTTTTTTTTATTATTATTTAATAAAAATATAAAAAAATAAGAATATTTATGGATGCAGAATGATTTTTTTATGGCTATAAATAACACCTACTTTTGATTGAATGTATGTTTAAGAGAGAGGGATTATCATAATTATTTTTTTAATTTTTATTTTTTATTTTTTTTTTATTTTTATTTTTTTTTTAAATTTTTTTTTATTTTTTTTTTTTTTTTTTAAAAAATTCGTTTATTTTTTAAATTTATTAATTAGTAAATTATTTATAACTTATTTATTTCATAATAATATATTATAGTCTGAAAATAATCCATAGTAATAACAATAGAGCAATAGCAATAATAAAACAATAATAAAAATAAAAATAATAATACATTAATAATAAAATGGCCGATAATGAAATTGAAAATAAAATTGAAAATAATGAACAAGAAGAAGATTTAAATAAAATTGAAGGAGGTGAAGAAGAAGAGGAAGAAGTTCAAGAAAATGGTGACAGTGAGGAAAAAACCAATGAAGAAAAAAATGGTGAAGAACCAGCCTTTGAAGATCCAGTAGGTTGTTGTTTTTAATTAAAAAAAAAAAAATTAAATTTTTTTTTTTTGAAATAAATTAAATTAGATTTAAACAGTTATAATAATAATGTTTAATTATTTACAAATTATTAATAAAATTTATTATTATTAATATTAGGAATTAGAAGAAATGAAAAAAAGGTTTAGAGAAATGGAGGAAGAAGCAAAAAAATTATCGGAATTACAAAATAATTTAGAATCAAATATAGCAGGTGTAGGAGCAGTTGATCAAGAAGAAATCGATGGTCGTTCAATTTATGTGGGCAATGTTGATTATAAATCGACACACGATCAAATTTTAGCATACTTTCAATCCTGTGGTACAGTTAACCGTATTACAATTCTTAGTGATAAAACTACTGGTCATCCAAAGGGTTGTTGCTATGTCGAATTTTTAAATAAAGAATCAATCAATAATGCAATGGCTTTAAATGACTCAATTTTCAATGATCGTCAAATTAAAATCACTCCAAAAAGAACCAATTTGCCATACTATATGAGAAATCCTGGTGGCACAAGACAATTTAGAGGTGCTAGAGGTGGTATTAGAGGTGGTGCTGCTGGTGTTCGTGGCCAAATAGGTGGTGTCAGAGGGGGAAGAGGTGGTGCTAGAAGACCTCACTTTTATCAACCATATTAAAAAAAAAAAATCTAAAAAAAAAAAAAAAAAAAATATATTTATATAGGAAAAAAAGAAATAATGCAATAAAAAATCGACCAATCGACAAGTCAATCAATAATCTCAACAACAGCGCATAAATAAATCAGTAACAGCATAAATAATAATCGATAACAGGGAAATAATAATAAATAATAATAATAGAGTGTTATTGGATTGGGGATTAATTTTAAAAAAATTGGATTTTTTTTTTGTAAAAATTTATTTTTTTAAATTTTAAAAAAAAAAAAAAAGAAAAGAAAAGGCCAAAAAAATTTAAAAAAAAAAAAAAAAAAAAAAATTTTTAAAAAAAAAAAGATAAATTTTTTTTTTTTAAAAAAAAAAAAAAAAAAAAGAAAAAAAAAAATTATTTATTTATTTATTTATTGATTAACAGTGTTTGGTCTTTTATTTTTTTTTTTGTTTTTGTTTGTGTTTGTATTTATGTTTTTTTTTTATGAACCCCAGTTTTTAGATTTTTGGATTTTTTGAACCTTTCAGATTAAAAATAGAATGATGCTTAAATAAAAAAAAAAAACCTTAATAACGAAATCTTATTTCTATAGCATTCAGTCATAATTGTAGAATTAGAAATTAACTAACATATTTCTTAATTTTTTTTTTTTAAATTGGGTAATTGTATTATTTGTTTTAATTTTTTACATTTTATTTTTCATTATTACCAGATTAAGTATCTCACACCGTTATTGTTATTGGAAATATTTATAAAGCTAACGGGTTACAGAGTTGAAGAAAAAGAATTAAAGGAAATTAAAAGATATAATCAAAACAATCATAACCACTTGTGATAACTTTTTTTTATTTATCAAGATATCTTAATAAGTAAAGCAAAGCAAAATAAAATAAAATAAAATAAAATAAAATAAAATAAAATAAAATAAAAATAAAAATAAATAAAATAAAACAAAAACTATTTCATAAAAAGATGATTCATTATATTTATTTTAAAATGTATTTACATAACTAGTTTATTATAGCTTTTTTTTTAAATTTTAATTGGTCAAACAAAAATAAACAAACAAATAAACTCGTTCTCAACATGTGTTTAGAAAATAAAAATAAAAAAAGCCTAAAAATAATAGATTTATTATGTTTCAAAACTCTATCTCTTTCAATATTTTCCTCACTCTCTTTTTATTAACTGCCTTTTTTTTTGTTTTGTTTTGTTTTATTTTAATTTTTAGTTAATAATGATATGGTGATTAAAAAAATAAAAATATATTATTTAAAAATTAAATGATTAAAACTGTTATATTAAATCTATTTTGAAAGTATTATCACAAACCAAACAATTAAAAAAAAAAATCTCATTGTTTTTGAGATTTCCCACGTACAGTAAAAATAGATTCAAAATATTTTATTTTATTTTTTTAAAACATCAATTATTTAATATTTTTTGTAAATTAAATATTTTTTTGCATCTGTTCGTAGATTGAGGAACCCATTTTCCAATAACTAATACAATTGTTAAATGGGTACTTCAAATGATAGACCATCATCCTTATATCTTTTTTTTTTATTAAATGAAACTGAATTAAATTTATTCAATTGAATACAAAATAATTTATTTATTGTAGTTATTAATGGATTGTTTTAGTTGTATGTGTGAGAATGTGAATTAATGATATTTTTAACATCACGAGATTTAAAAATAAACACACCCACACACTGTCAACAAAAATTTTATTATCATCCAAGCTTTCTTATATTTTATTTTTATCACATTTTATTTTACTTTCTTTTTGAATATTTTATTTAAAAAAAAAATACCACTCTCTTTCTTCCACCCCCAAAAAAAAACACTAAAATTAAGAATGGTTTTAAAATAAGAGTTTATTTATTTATTTTTTTTTTAAATTTTATCAAATTATTTGATTGTTTTTTTATATCATCAACAATAAATAAAAATGTGATGCTTAAAAAAGACATCTTAAGAAACAATAGAAAATATTGTAGGTTAGTGTGGGTATGTGTGGGTAAGTGATAGAGTGAAATGTGTGGTGGGTGTGCATATTTGAAATAATAATTTTTTTTTTAAATTTTTTTTTTTTTTTTAAAATAATCATTTTTTTTTTTTTCTTAAATTAAACTATAAATTTTTTTTTTC
>NW_003520088.1:0-4964 GCF_000190715.1 Dictyostelium purpureum | reverse complement strand
CAAACCTATTAACATTATACCTATATTGTTTATATTTACCTAATCTCCCTATATACTGATTAATTGATCAAATCCCTAAGGTGGTTAATAAATGCTACATAATGATTCAACAACTCAAAATTTCATAATCATATAATTTTTTGAAGATTTCCTTATTATAAGTTATTAATATTTTAGTATATGGGGTGATGAAACCACTCTCGGTAAGGAAAATCTACCCTTAAAACAACTTGATCTCTTCAAATGAATCTATTCAAATAGATAACATTCTGCTTCATATAATCCCTTTTAAATTTCTGTGATTATTTACAGCTACACTTAGTTATTAATCTAAAATATATAGGAGATAATAATAGAATTATCTTGTAGTTTATAAAAACATACATTTTACTTATTCAATTCTAACTACAGTATGTATTTCATATTATTTTTTTATAATCTTAGTTGAATAAAAAATTAACAAAACATTATTATTTTTCTATTTATACTAATCAAATTATTTTCATTAATTATAATAGATTTATAAAAATAATAAATAAACAATAAACAATAAACAATAGTTTTTCTTTTTTTTACAATACAAAATAATAATTGTTTTTTTTTTCTATTTTTTTTATAAAAAAAAAATTTTAAAAAACTTTTTTTTTTTTTTCTTTCATTTTCATTATTACATAGCTATACCAATTTTCTAAAACTGTTTCTAAAATATATTTCCTGTATTTTATAGATTAATTCATTATATATTAAAAAACCTAATAGAATACTCTATTTTTTATAATATAAATATATAACCTCTTTTTAATTATTAAATATTTAATATATCATAAATTTATTAATATTTAATAATTGTTAATTTTGATCTTTTTAACTAGTAAAACTGTAACAGCTTTAGTAATATCAACAATTTGGACAATGAATCTAACCTATTTTTATTAATCTATTTAATATTTATAACTAAAATAATACTTTTATAAAAAATTGAAAATTCTAAATATATTATATTTTAACCTATTATTATTTAATCATCTTATATTATAACTATATAATATTTAAATTTCAATTTTATAAAATAATGAATATTGTTCCTAAAAAATAAAAATAAAAGTTACATGGAAAAAAAATTTAAAAAAAAAATAAAAAAAATAATTTCGTTCACAATATTTTCTAAGTCATAAAAACTTTAAAAAATCAATTTTTTAGTGTTATAAAAAATAACAAATATTTTTTTTTTCACCAAAAAAAAAAAATAATTATTAATAATCATAAATTTAAATATGTAAATTATTTGAAAATTAGGTTTAATGATTAATCATTTAATGATTATAAAATATGTTCATAGCTGTTAAAATAAGAGTAATGATTTATAACTTTATAGAAAACAAATAGTTTTTAAAAGTTATAACAAAACATATATATAATACATCATTCATAAAACAAATACATAAATTATTAACTCTATAATGATATGTTACATAACAACAATTTTGTATTCAGTAAAATAAAACATTAGTGAATAATATTAAAAAAAATTATGTGAAATGATTGTTATAGGATATAAATAAAATTCTATTGTTTCAAATTTTAATATTGTAATATTGTATTTGTTTAATAATAAAATTTGATTTTTCTTTTTTTTTCTCTGATATTATATTTTAAAACAGAAAAAAAAAAAACAACAGTTAATAACAAAAACAATAATATTTACAAATAATATATTATTAAAAACCAACACTAAATAATCTACAGATAAATGGACATGGTAGTTCAAAAAATATTATTGTAATCAGAGGATTTAGATTTTATTTTTAATAATTTTTTTTTTTAAACAAAAAATACAAATATAGATTAATTATAGAGTATAGCTATTGTTATTATATAAAATATATATATGGAATGCCAACATTTTTAATGATATCAAACAAGTTTTTTTATTAATATGTAATAATTTAAAAGAGTTTTTTATCATTTTAAAACTATAAATTTTAAATATTTAATTATAAAACTAAATGTTGGAAATGCATTTTATAACATTATTATTTATATATGTATATATTTATATTATGCGTTTTTTTTTTTTTTTTAATTTTTTTTTTTAATTTTTTTTAAAATTTATCATCAAAACATTCCTCTTTTTCATTTTTTTTATTTTATATATACAATAAATATTAATTTATTGTTATTTTATTCATATATTATATAAAACATTAAAATAACAAATAAAATAGTTGTTTCAAAAAAAAAAAAAATTTATAATTACCAACTTTTATATAATTTTTTCCAAATGAAGGGTATATATATTAAACTCATTTGTATAATGGAGAAATATTATAACTATTTTTTTCATTTTTTGCAATATAATAAATAAAAAAATCCTATATTCATTAGTTTTTTATGATAGTTTTGGTATAATTTAGATTTAAAATAAAATAAATTGGATTAATAATTAAAAAGTTTTAATAAAATCAACATCATAATTACTATATAGCTTAATCAAAGTGGCATTTATATATTTTATTCATATTTGGATGTGCGAAGCTTAAACTTAATATATTTACAATATAAACTATTATTATAAAACCTCCAAAAATTAAAAAGCTAAATAAACTACATATAAATATTTAATATTTATAGAGTTATTAATTTTGGAGGTAAAAACTATTTTTTTTTCAATATTTCTAATATATTTATTTAACTATATATTATTTTGTAAATTTATATTACCTCATTTTTTATTTTTTTTTTTTTATTTTTTTTTATTTTTTTTTTTTTTGAAATACTTATATTTATTTAATAAATATAAAATAATCAAATAATAAATAAATAAATTGAATTCTATTATTAAATAATTTAAGAAATCTCATAAAAAAATAAAAAATAAAAATTGCAAGCAAAAAAGAAAAAAAATTTAAAAAAAATAAAAAAAAATTTCGTTCCTCCACACAAATATAAATATATATTTATTTTTTATAAATAATACAATCAATTGTATTTCATTTAAAGCCAAATTAAACATATTTTAATTTTTTATAAAAATCATTATAATTGTGTAGTATTATTTTTTTTGTATATAAAATTATTATAATAATAATCATTTATGATATACCTTTAATAAAATTAATTTATACATTATATATTGTTGTACTTTGGTGTGCTTTGGTGTAAAATATAATAAAAACCAACATTCTATATATACATTTTATAGAAAACACAAGAAAATTAAAAATATATTATTAATAGCTATTTACATTATGTCATAATAAACATATAAAAAATAAATTAAAATATACAAATAATATACAACCTATATAATAATTTAATTATAATCTAAAAACCAAGTAACTACAATAAATATAACCATTACCAATAACAGGATATCAAAAACTATAAATATATATAGAAAATAAACATAAAAAAACAAAACCAATTATATAATTGCATTTTTTTTTAATCAGATAGTTTATCCTTCAAATAAAGATAATATTTTCACAATGGTTTGATATATATAAAAGAATTTTGTTTTATAATTCAAAAAATTTACACATTAATTTCACTTTCCATATCAATTTTTTCCTATTTTTTTTCTATTACTTTTTTTTTTTTTTTTTTTTATAAATAGAGATAAATAGAAATGTAGCATTATAGTTTTTTAGAAAAGTATTTTTTTGTTTTCCAAAATAGTGATTTATGTTTTTTTTTTAATTTTTATGTAAAAAAAAAAAGAAAAAAAAATCAAAATTTTTATTTTATAAAACCTGTATTTTTTTTTTTTACATATAAATTATACATAATATTTTCTATTATAACAATAACACATACAATTTATCTATATTATTTATATTCCAGCAAACAAGAAAAAACCAATTTAAAACATTATAATATTTTACAAACTTAATTAATCAAACTAATAGATTTTTATCACAATTATTTTTTTTTATAGAGTTTAATTAATTATCTAATTGATATATGAATATATTCAATGACCCCTATATATATTATTTTTGTATTAAATATTTTTTTTTTTTTGCTTATTTGGTGAAAATTATATATTTTAATTTATTTTTGATAAAATTATATACAAAACGGAAATAAATAATAAAACCCAGGTATTATATTAAATAAACATTTTAATTGAATAAATTTGTTTATAGACATATAGAATTAATAACATATTTATAAAATATTTTACTTTGTTTTATTTATTTTAATAAATAAAACTTTGTTTTGTATGTAATAAAATTCATATATGCGTTTTTTTTTTTTAATTTTTTTTAATTTTTTTTTTTTCCACATGAAAAAAAATACATCACGAAATAAATTTTAACATCACAAACACAGCCAACTATAAAAATTTATAAGTTATATATAACTTGTTTTATTAAAATAATGATACAATGAATTCAACATTATGGATTTATCAGATGATATCCATTAATGTTTCTAATTTAACAACACAAATTTCATTCTTATAGATAATGAACTATATTTTAACAATAATATATATAAAAGATGTAAAAGATGTAAATTATTTAAAATCAATTACCTTATCACTGCTTTTTTAATAAATAATCAAAGAAATTCTCAAAAGAAAATGCATCAATATAACTATATTATTTTAATATAAGTGTTTATGTTTTTAATATATATATATTAATGGTGATATGTATGTGGGTGGATTTTTTACTTTATAATTGTGGTATATAAAAGTGTTTAAATAATTAACAATTCAGAATTATATATTAAAAAAGAAAATAAAAAAAAAACCATTAAATTAAAACATATTTATATAACTTTTTAACATTATTATTTATATAATTATATGTTCTTATTATTATTTTAAGTTTAAATTAAAAAACTGAATGTTGGGAAAAGTGTCTGATTATATTATTATTAACATATGTATATATTTGTGTCATGCGGTTTGTTTATTTTTTGTTCAGTTCTTTTCTTTTTTTAAATTTTTTAAA
>NW_003520087.1:0-4989 GCF_000190715.1 Dictyostelium purpureum | reverse complement strand
CGTGCATATTATATACTATTATTATCCTATTCATATGAAAATGGAACCAATTGAAAACCAAGTTTAAGTATTACCTTACTATTTTTATATTCACAATAAAAATTTATTAATTGGATTTGGAAAAAAATAAAATTTAAAAAATTAAAAAAAAAAAAAAAAATGAAAAAATAAAAATAAAAAAATTAAAAAAATTAAAAAAAATTTATTAATAAATAATTACAATTGTGTGTTACAATGAATAAATAATAATAATAATAACAATAATAACAATAATATTTAAAAAATGAATAACCTCAATAAAAACAATGATATTGATATAAATATTGATAGTAGTAGTAATAATACCAATAATAGCAGTAATAATGATTATAATTATAAAGAATTAAAAAAAATAAAAGAAAATAATAAATTCGATTGGGTGTTATTTAAAAGATTTTTAAAGATTATAAAAATTATTTATTTAAAGCCAACCATACCCATTGTATTATTGGTAATTTTATTTGGGTTAGCAGTGGGTTCAACTTATTTATCCAAATATACAGGCATTGTTTTGGCAAATATATATGGATCTTTTTCAACGGGCAATAAAGAGCTATTCCTAAAGTCACTATTTACGGGTATAGGTGCTATAGGTTCATCGGCTTTATTGGATGCCATCATTAAGTTTATAGTCAGTATAATGGCTTGGCGTTGGAGAAAAGTGTTATGTTTGTATATGCAATCGATATATTTTAAAAAATCTCTCTTTTACAAGATAATTGCATTTAATGACAAGATTGACAACCCCGATCAACGTATTACATCAGATATAGATAATTTTACAACCCTATTAGCAACTATTGTATCACAATGCATTACAAGTCCAATGATAGTAATATACTACACCTATTTAACATTCACTACAATCAATTGGTATGCACCGTTAATAGTATATGGTTACTTTTTTTTAGGTTACTTTTTAAACAAGCTCGTAATGTCTCCAATGGTTAGCATTAATTATTTACAAGATAAACTAGAGGGTGATTTTAGATATCTACATCAAAGAATTAGAAACTTTGCTGAATCAATTGCACTACAAGGCATTTTAAAAGAAAATTTCAATGTTTCACAAGAAAACAATATAAACAGTTATAACAATAATAACAATACTAGTAATATAGATTATGATAAAGAATATTTAATAAATAACAATAATAACAGTTTAAAAAATAGAAAAAATAAAAAACAAAATAATTATAATAATAACAAAAATGATATTAATAAAAAATACTTTAATATTGATGGTGAAAAAAATGAAAAAGACTTGGTTGAAGAGGGGCAAGCAAAAGAACAATTTGATAATTTATTAAGAAATAAAAAAAGAGTAATATGTTGGCAATTTGGTTTAAATAGTAAGTAATAGTAGAACCTATCATCATTTTTTATTTTATTAATAATTTTTATTTTTTTTATTTTAAAAGCAACATCAGATTTATTTTCATACCTAAGTCCACTAGTAAACTATTTTATTATTTCACTACCTGTATTCTTTTTAAACACAAAGTCAACTTTACTACCTGCCGAAGTTACTGTTGTAAGTTTAATACTAAATAAAATTAATAAAAATAACAATAATATCATCTAATACTTTTTTTCAAAGCAATCATATAACTGTATTATGTTAGCAAGCGGTTTTAGTCAATATATTTCAGTATCAACAAATATTTCCGATTTATCAGGATATGTTTCGCGTATATCAACAATGATTGAAATTTGCTTCAATATATTAAATGACAAATCTTTGGAAACTGATTTAGTTTCTAGCAGTATCAACAATACAAGTGTATCATCATCATCTATACCACTAGAAAGTAGTAACAATTTTAGTATTAATCATTCCGACAATGATATTAATCAAAGAAAAATTATAATTAACAATGGTGAAAATATTAAATTGGATTACCTTAGCTATTATTCACCAAAAGGAAATAAATTATTCTCTAGTATGTGACATACCATCATTTATAATAAACCAATCAACATACTAATTTTATCATTATATATATTATATAGATATATCATTAATTATTGAAAAAAATCAAAATTTATTAATTATGGGACCAAGTGGGTGTGGCAAATCGTCGTTAATAAGAATCATCAATGGATTGTGGCCATTTTTTACAGGTACTATTGATAAACCCAATAACGATAAAATATTCTTTTTACCACAACAACCCTATTTAATTTTTGGTAGTTTGGAAAGTCAAATACTGTACCCATTTTCAAAGAGTGATTCAAAAAGAATAAATGAAAAAGAAATGAGAAGAATGTTTTCACAGTTTGAATTAGAATATTTATTGGACCGTGAGATGGAAATTAAAAACAATCAAAATATTATTAATGATTTAACACACAATTGGCTCAATCAATTATCAAATGGTGAACAACAACTAATTTCAATTATTAGATTATTTTACCACAGACCACAATTTGCCCTACTAGATGAAAGTACTTCAAGTATACCCCAAAATGTAGAAGAAAAGGTTTATCAAATTGCAAAACAATTAAACATCACAACTATAAGTGTAGGCCATCGTTTATCATTATTAAACTACCATTCACATTTATTAAAATTTAATAAAAACAAAAACTGGTCAATTGAAAAAATAAATAATGATAATCATGACAATAATCAAAATAATAATAATATTTATGACTAATAAAAAAATAAAATATCAATTTAGTGTTTTGATCAAAAATAAAAAAATTTTTTAAAAATAAAATTTATTAAAAAAAAATTTTATTTTTTTTTATTTTTTTTTTTTTTTAGTTTTTTTTTTTTTTCTTTTTTTTCGAATTTATCATTGTCATATTTTATTATTTTTTTTTTTGTAAATAATTATACACATTCATCATTTTTTAAAATAAAATGGTTTTTAAAAAGATTTTAGGTTATTTAACCCCAAAGATGGGTAACAAAAACTATTATAAAGGTAGAGGTGTTCGTGGTGTCGGTCACTCCTCATCAATTGGTAGATTCATTGTCGATCCAAAGAAAACTTTAAATATTTATGTACCAGAAAATTATCAATTAGAAACCCCATCAGGTGTATGAATCAATTAATTTATTAATAGAGGTTAATAGTTTTGATAATCATTAATAATTTTACCACCTTAATAATATAATTAATAACTATAAATAGGAAATAGGAACTAAGACCTATAAATAATAAACAACAACAATAAACAATAGCAATAGCAATAGAAATAGCAATAACAATAACAATAACAATGACAATAAATAATTAATAAAAAAAATACAATATGATTATTAATTTATATTTTTTAAATTATAGTTAAAACCATACGTTTCACGTAATGCTTTCCAATTAACCAAAGAACAAGTTCAAGAAAATAGAGAAAAGAAACATCAAAGAAGAGTCGATACTTTAATGAAAACACAAAAGAATTAAAAAAATATAATATAAATAATATAAAAAAAAAATAAAATAAAATAAAAAAAATTTAAAAAATATTATTTAGTTTTAGAATGTTATTTTAGAAAAAAAAATAAGGAAAAAAGAAAAGTAGATAATTAGAAGTTTTAATATAGAAAATGCGAAATATAGATTTTTATTTTAGAGTTTTTAAAAAAATAATAAATTTATATTATTTTTATTTGTTTTTTTATTTTTTAAAATAATTTAATTTATATTTAAATAATAATTTATTCTATTTATTTTTATTATTATTACTATTATTATTATTATATATTGTTATGTCGTCGATTATTAATAATTATTTATTAATTTGAACACTTTTTAATGCTAATAACCATTCATCCATTGATTTTGAAGAATCACAGCATAAATTCCAGGTTCTTTTTGGGGTTATAATATCCATACCAAAATATTGTGTATTATCTTCTTTAATATTAACATTATTATTTATATTTACATTGCAAGTATTTGGTTTAATTGCAACAACTAACGAGGTGTATAAATCAATTGAGCCTTTATATCTTAAATTTTCAAATGATGTATTTTCATAAAGATTTGATGTCGATGATGATGAGTTTGATGATAAACTTATACTATTTGTATTGTTTATACTATTATTTATATTATTATTATTATTATTATTTGGGTTATTTATATTTATATTATTTGTGCTACCCGATAAATGAGGATTACTGTTTATAGGTGATGAAATATTATTTACAATGATTTGATCGTTTTTACCATTACCATTACAATTATTATTATTTCCATTATTACCATTATTTACGCTATGGTGTGATTTATCTTTATAGTATCTCAATGTTTTTTTCATATCCAATATAAAATATCTTTTTTTCCATGATTTATTTTTAGTGCCTCTTTTTTTCATCCAACCTTGTTTTATTATACCACCTGTTGGTATATTATCATAAAGTGGTTCCTGTTTATTGTTGTTGTTTATATTATTATTATTATTATTATTATTATTATTTTGTTGACTATTTAGTTGGTTATTTAATAATTCTTTATTAACAATTGGTATACTGTTACCAGATAATGAAACTGATGGTCCATTTTGTGGTCTTTTAACTGCTTTAGTCCATGAGGTTGGTGATGATACTGATGGTAAAATACCAGAGGTTGGTGTGGATGAAAGTGGTGGTGATGATGATGGATCTATTAAACTATTATTATTATTGATCGGAATATTATTTACATTACTATTTAATAAATCATCGTGACTAAAATTTTTAACAATATCACTATTATTATTGTTATTATTGATACTACTATTATTATTTATTGATAGTAATGTTGGTGAAGAGGGTGAAGAAGAGTTTGAAGTTGAGGCAGACATTGAGTTGGGTGTGGTTGATAATGGAATGGTAACTACTTTATTGGTTGTACTAATTAAAATTGGAGCAGAAATAAATGTTGAGGAATTATGATCGAATACGATGTTATTTGAAAATGGATTATTTTTAAATCTTTTTCTTCGCTTATACTTTAT
>NW_003520086.1:0-5040 GCF_000190715.1 Dictyostelium purpureum | reverse complement strand
ATTTTTATTATTTCATATTAATTATTTTAATATTACAAAAAAATTAAAGCTTTCACATTACATAGGATTGAATTAAATAGTCTTACTAATAACTTTTTTAAAATACCACACTTTTAACATATAATCAGAGGTAACACAAATGCTGCAAAATACAGTGCCCAGTAATATATATATATAGAACCCCCCAACTTTTATTAAATCAAAAGAATGAATACTTCAAAAAAACCAAATGTGATATAAAACAAAAGAAATTTCAAATCTATTTAAACAAGAATTAAAATCAATTCTTTTATTTACAATTTTAAAAATAATATCTATACAGGTTATCAACATATCGACATTGTCATTGATCTATGGACAAATTTTGTAAATGCAGTTAGTAAAGTTGTACCAATGGTGTAGTAGTTAGATTAAAATAATCTTGAGGATAGTTCAGGTGATTGTTTTTTTATTTCAACTCAAATTAACAAAAGAATCCAATTCAATATTGCAGACAAAATAAATATACACCCTTTACTAATAATAATATAACTTCTATAAAATTAAAAATATACAAATAAATAAATATTTTTTTAAATGAAATATTTTCAAATAAAATTTATTTATTATTTATTATTATTTAAAAATCTATTCAGTCAGATTAACAACTCAATAATTTAATAAAATAATAAAAATAGGTGTAAATAAACCTCAAAAAAATAAAATAAAATAAAATAAATAAATAAGTGTAATTAAACTTTTAAAAAAAAAAAAAATAATCCCCAAAAAATTAAAGAAAAAAAATGATTTTAGGATTTTATAATAAATTTTTAATGATAATGAAATGGTATAAATACCATTTATTTATTTATTTATTTATTTTATACTTTTTGCCTTTGTTTTTATAAAAAAAAAAGATACCATGGGGAGGTTAGTTATATTAGAGCCTACCATGCCTAAACTAAGCACCCCCCGTAGTGGTTAACAATCTATACTGCATCTCTCAGTATGCCTTAACCACTACATGGAAATATATTAATTTTTATTCTTTTTATAAACTATCTTTTAGTTTTTTTTTTTAATTTATGGTATTTTAATTTTTAAACAATGTTTTTTTTATTATTAAAAATTAAAAAAAAATTTGAAAATTTTTAAATTAAAAATTTAAATACAAATAAATAATTTTTTATATATATTTTAAAATTTATAATATTTTTTTTCAAATATCAATGAAAACATTCACATAAATAGTTTTAATAAAAATAATAAATCCCATCAAAAATAACAATAAAAATTTTTTTATAATATATAAAACCTTAAAGTAAGTAATTAGCAAAATATCATAAAAAAAAAAAAGATAGAAGAAAATAAAAACAATATACTAACACAAACTATTTAATTTTGTAAATCTAGTGATTTAGAACCTGTATTTCAAGTAATATGTTACACTATTATTGCAGAGCTTTTTCATCAAGTGGTTGTGTTTCAAATCCAGTATCATATTGGTGTTTCAGAATCTGTAAATTTAAGTGGAAATATAATTTGTATTGTTAAGCGTCTTTGAAGGTAAATGTTCAATATTATATAATGAACAACATATTAAAGTCAAATGGAATTGTAAGAGAGGTAATACTTTATTTATCAAGGAAAAAAGAATTTTCAGAAGAGGAAATGATTTTAAAGGAAAAGATGATTAAAAATAAAATCAATTAAAAAATATAGTGAAAGAGATAGTGATAGTGATAGTGACAGCAGCAGCAGCAGCAGCAGTAGTAAAGAAGATAGCAACAGTGATAGCAATAAAAAATAAAAAGATCATTTTATTTATTTCTAAAACATAATGTAATATATTCAAAATTATTTTTATTGTGTTTGAGTATTAGAATTTTATTTCTTTTGTCTGTTTTTTTTTATTATAATGAAAATGAGGTAGATTAATTCATTTTAAAAATTAATAGTTTTAATAATTAAATTAAATTAAAAAAATAAAATAAATTATTTCATAAATATATAATTAAATAAATAAACATATAAAATTTAAATAGCTTTTTTATAAATTTATTTATTAAATGATACCCTGGATTTTCTCTAATAGAAAGTAAGTTTCTTTATCTTTTACTTTTTTTAATGGTCAATTTCATGATGAAACAGGTGGGCTATTAGAGGATACACTTGGATAACTACTTAAGCTAAGAGTTGCTGTGGATGGTATATTTGCCAACTCTTGCTCTTCACGTTCTGCCCTTTCTGACCCATTACTTGTAGAGTAATGATTGGAGTGGTTATAACATCTTGACTCTTAAAAGATTCATTGCTGTTGTGAATTGGAGCTTTTGAAAACCTTTACATGATTTGGCCATATCATAGATTTATTCTTTTTTCAATGATCATAATGCTAATTTAGATTCTGAATCTTTCAATTTTAATTTAAGTTCAAAAATTTCTTTTTTTGCAACTTTTTTTATTTCCAATAATTGTTCAGATGCATTCAATAATCTTGCCCCGGTATGTACTTTAAGGTCATTGAATCTTTTAACTTGAACTTGGATTTCAATATTATTATTCAGGTTATTTAAAGTTTAAATCATATTTTGTTAATATGAAATATATTTCAATTTACCTATTATATTTAGTGGTTTCATTTTTACATTATTATAGTATTTCTATAATGGTAAGTAATAAATTAAAAGAATTTTATATTTAAATAAAAAATCACCCAAATTATTAACTTTTTATTATTATTTTTATTTTAAGAAAACGAGTTAACTTTGATTCTCTGTATGTGATATGTTGCAAGTTACTGTTATTCAATGAATACCATGTTTTTGAAATCTAAACCTGCTAAATTGACCAAATATAATTAACCTGTATTGATTGATTCCTCTTTTAAAATTTTTTGGTAGAATATATAAAAGTAATTATTATTTAAAAGTAAATTCAATAAATGATTATAAATTTAATAAAAATATAAAAAAAAAAATTCAAATTATTTTTAATTTTTTATTTTTCTTTAAAAAATTCTTCACCCCATAAACATTATTTTCTTAAAAAACTCTGTGCCACCATAAACATTATTATAAACTAAATAAATAAAAATAAAATAACAATATTATAATGTCATTCATTAATAAATAAAGCGAAATACAAAGACACATCAGTTTAGGTAAATAAATTACACATACTATTTCTAAAATTTTTTTATATATAATGTTATACTAATTAAAAATAAAATAATATTCAATTACTAAATTATTGCACACATAGACTTATCACCAATAATTAGTTACTTAGAAAATAAGTGGTTATTCAATGGAATTTAAACCAAATGGTACTATCATTCGTTTTTATTTTCTATAATCAAACCATAATAATATAAAGTTGGATGTGAAATTAAATCATGTTCGACACTGTGGAAAAATTGGATTCTATTCAATCATCAAGTATGTACTATTATTATATATAAATACAAATACAAAGAGTATTAATTTAATTTTTAAATTTCAACTATGAAACAGGTTTAAAAGTAACAAATAATAAAGAATAAAATAAAAATTTATTACACACTAGAGAATTATCCAATTACTAAATAAAATAAGATAATATTCATCCTGATAATAGAGCAAATGAAAAGAAGGATACCGTTTTTTCATTAGATTCTTTGGAAAGTAATAGTTATCACAAAAATTTTGCATTACCTTCTTCATATCAATTAAGAGTTGCTGAATCAAAAAGTAAGTTTATACACATATTTATATCATAACATACTGTTTACAAAATAATATAAATATTAATTAATTTTTCATTTTGTTTTTAGATATTGATTTTATTGGACCACTAGTTTCAGATTTAAAGATATTAGAATCACAAAATGAAAATAAAATATTGTATGCATTGGAAATTACAGATAGTTTAAATGGTATTAAAAAATGATATTTTTTAGCTCGTGGTACAATTGATATTGCCGAAACCGAGCCAATTTTAAGATTAACTGGCCTAATAAATGTAACAATAATAAGAAAAGATTTTAAAATCAGGTGTTAGTTAAAAACTAAAACAACATGAATCTTTATTTAACCCTCTTATATTATTGAAAACTATACCAAAAGTGAAGCAATTTTAAAAGATTAAATGAAGAATGTCAAATATTTAGCTTTTCAATGTGCATATATATTCCCAAACATTAGCAAAGACACACCATCAAACCGATTGATTTATGAAGAGTCTTCAAGAAAGATTGTAAAGTAAGCAATTGCGATATCAAAAATTTTGGCCAGTAGAAAATTTTAAAGAATGTTTGGACAACTAAAAAACACTTTCAGAAAATTCAAAGATCAGAAAATTCTATAAGCTCAAATTTAGAATCCATTGGTATCAAATTAAAATATAATATTTTATTTTTAAAACAAGCATAACGCAATAATCAACTCAACCACAAATAGAAATATTATAAAAATTTAAAAAAATAAAAAAATAAAATTAAATAATTTGAAAATAAACCATTTATCAAAACATAAATAAATAGATAGTTTTATTATTTGCTTAAATACTTATATCTACATTATAAAATGAAAACTATTAATTTTTAAATTTTTAATTTTTTTATTTTTATTTTATTTTTAATTTTTAATTTTAATTTATCGGATAGCATTTGAACCTAAGTACCATACTTTAAACCTTAGCTCTTAACACACCATTTGAAATATAAGTTACTTCTGCAACTACCTATATAGCTTCCATTATTAAAAACGTGCTTCTTTGTGTTTTTGTACTTTTGTGATATCTGGTATTTATTTATTTATTTGTGAATTGTTGTATAATGATTTAGATGATCCATCAAAGGTATATTGTGGTGGTTGAGTATTATAAAAAAAAAAAAAATAATAAAATTTTAATTTAATTTTAAAAAAAAAATAAAAAGTAAAATTTATTTTTATAAGTATTTAAAAAAAAAGGGTGAAAAAGAAACAAATTATGATTTGCGTATTTGAACTGTTATTTTGGATCTATGGCAAATTTTAAAAGTGGATAAAAATGAATTTTTTTTAAAAAAAGATAAAAAGA
>NW_003520085.1:0-5071 GCF_000190715.1 Dictyostelium purpureum | reverse complement strand
AAATAATTTTTTTATTTAAATTGTTATTATCTTTATTATTATTATTATTATTAAAGGTATTATTATTATTGTTATTATTATTGGTATTATTATTATTGGTACCAATGTTTTTTTTTAAAAAACTTTTGAAACAAAAAATGATAATAAAAAAGATAAAAAAGAAAATAAATAAATCATCCATTTTTCAAAGTGGAATATTGAAATGAATTATTTATTTATTATTTATATAATTTATTGCTATTATTATTGAAAATTATGAAGATAAAATAATATATGTATAAAAATGTAAAGTTATTTATTTGTAAAGAAAAAAAAAAAAAAGAAAAAAAAAAAAAAACAAAAGTTTTTATAATTTAAAGAAAAAAAAAAAAATTAAAAAAATTATTTTATAATTAAAATTAATTAAAAAAACACATCACTAAATTCATCTTTTCCTTTTTTAATTGAATAACTATTCCCATTTTTATTCATTGTGTTTGAAATCTGTATGTTTATTTTTACTTAAAATAATGATTTTAAACAATGGAGGTTAATAAATTTTTTTAATTAAAAAATCTCATTATTTTTTAATTATTTTTTTTTTTTTCAAATAAAATTTTAACATATCTTTTTTTGTATATCATTGTAATGAGTCATATACCCTAATGAATTTTATTATAATAACAACATAATAAAAGTAAGAGCTTTATCCCCATTGTATTTATTTATTTTTTTTTTATTTTTTTTTTTATTGACAATCATATAATTTCGCCCTTCACCATAATAATTATCAATATTAATAAAATCATATTTAATATTAAACATTTTATTATTTACAACCATATCACCATTATAAATTAAAACTTTTATATAAAAATGAATTTATAAAAAAACATTTTTTTCTCGATTTTTTTTATATTTTTAATTTATTTTCATTTGCTCTATAGATATATAGTTGGATTTCAAATCCGAACAAGAAAAAATTAAACAAATCGTAGCTGCCATCTCAATTTTCGTCCATTTTGGTAATGCAATTAAAGATAATCAAAAAAATAGAAAAATAATGCTATTATATACAAGATTTTTAAAAGTTCTTAAGATCTTTTTATAAAATGTGGTCTTAATTTTATAAACAATATGAATTAGAACCAGCTGAAATTCAAACAACTTCAAATGATGTTTCATCCCCAACTCATTGCATTCCATAAACACCATGTTTTTTGGTCCTTATAAGACTCCATTTCAGTTTAGAATAAATGAACATAAATAATTTTCCAAATAAAAATAAAATTATAAATTTATCTATTAATCCATAAGTCTATTTTTTATTTTCTAATTTATTTATTTATTTATTTATTTATTTATTTATTTATTTATTTATTTATTTATTTTTTTATTTATTTATTTTTTTATTTATTTTTTTTAGAAAACAGTAAACTATTGATGTTTATATAAAATTAAAAATAAGGTAAGTTATAACTTATAAAAGAAATAGATATTTTTTCTGATTATTTCTTGTTTTGTTTTATATTATATTGAAAGAGTGATAACTTTTTTCTCTCTTTCTTATAAATTGATTTTTTAAATAATGTTCAAAAAAAAAAAAAAATAAACTTTCCCCTAAAAAATAAATAAATAAAATAACCTGACCCCAAAAAAAAAAAATTACCCCATTAAAAAATAATTAAACTTTAAATAATTTAACAGATGTAAAATAATAATGAATGATTGAAATAATAATTATTTATATTTAAATAATTTTTTAAAAATTTAATAAAAATTAAAAACTATATTTTATTTTTTCTTTTTTTATTTTACTTTATAAATGGATAATTAATGAACAGATAAATGACATTATGTGTATTAGGGGTTAGAGGTTGATGCCACTACGTTTAATTTAAGTTTCTATAACATTGAATTGGACCTTTAATAGATCTAATGAATTTTTAAAACTTCTAAATTCATTAAGAGATGTGTTCACTAAAACAAGTATGGTAGGATCTTTTAAGTGTATTTAATGACATATTATAGTTGGTTAACCTATCCTTTAAATAGTAAAAACAATTGATTTGGTTAGTGATTCTATTTCTATATTGTTTGATTTTTTTAATATTACTATAATAATTTACCACTTATTATTATATTAAAATTCTTTTATTTATTAAATAGATATCACTACGTTTAATTTTAGTTACTAAAATATTAAATTTATACATTTTAATCATCTGCGATATTATTATTTAAACCATTTCTATCAACAATTAAACCATTGCTATAGTTATCAATACTTCTTTTTGAAACTCTAGAGTTTGTTTTGGAAACTGGGAATATGCATAGTTTTAAATAAAATATGATGAACATTTGAAATTAATTCCTCTTTATAATTAAGCTTATCTTGATTGGTATTTCATCGACCTAAATCTAATTGTTTTCTTTTACTATTGAGTGATAATTTACCAGATTGACTATAATTGATGCTTAACCAACAAAGCTCAAACATCTTGGTTAATTTTCTTCTATGCCTCTAATCAATAGATGTGACGACAAATGTATAAAGTGGTAAAAACTTTCAACCATGGTTTGATACAAATTCTAAGGCTTGAACTAAGAAATCAATCTCTTTATATGACATTGTAAAATTAACATTTAAACGCACCATTCCTAAAAACTTCTTGCTTTTCAAATATTGATAAAGAAGTTGAATTTGATGCTACTTAGAGCACTGATCCACCACCTGGTCTTAAGGAACATTGTTTTTTAATAAACTATTCTTGATTAATAATATTCCTGGTGTCCCAACACCAATAAACTTGTGATATAATTTAAAATACATTTTTAAAGCAGCTAAAAACCCAAAGATTCCTTCTTAAACTTTAAAAATTTCCCTTCCTCCGAATATATAAAGATTATTTAAATAAAGTGAATATGAAATTGAAAATTCTATCATAATAATAATATATTTAATAATATTTTGGTTTCTCTCTTCTGAACGATGATGTTTAAATCATTTTCATAGAATCTTATATTCCTTAAACCTGTTCCAATGTTAAAATTAAATTAATAATCGAATCGAATCGAATAACTTTATATTTGTATTTAAATTTTACATACTTGATGATTTAATAGAATACAATTTTTCACAGTATCGAACATGATTTAATTTCACATCCCAACTTTATATTATTATCGTTTGATTATAGAATATAAAACGAATGACAGACCATATTACCATTTATTATAAATTCCATTGAATAATCACTTATTTTCTTTATAATTGGTGTAATAATTTAGTAATTGTATATTATTTTTATTTAATATAACATTATATTGAACAATTTTAGAAAATATATATTTATCTCTTCGTTTACTATTATTATTACTATTATTATATGTTGCTATTGTTATTATTATTATAGCACATCAATAATTGATGATAAATTTAATAAAAAAATAATTGAAAAATTCAAAATTAATTTTTTTTATTTTTTTTTAATTTTTTTTTTCTTAAAATAATACTGCACCATAAACATTATTTTATTAATAAACCCAATTTTTTCCTTATGGTATTATATTATTTAAAAAGTATCTTTTTTAGAAAAAAAATTTAATAACATTTTTTATAACTATTATTTTTATAATTATTCTGACTTTGAAAAATCACTTTTTAGGCAAACCTTTGGATATAGAGAAAATCAAAGCTATCAAAATAAAATATTTTTAAAAACCTCTTAAAATATTAAGTAAAATAATTATATATAAAAGTAAATCATGTTTTTATAATAATAAAAAAAAAAAATATCTTTTTAGTAAAAGGAAAAACAAAATAATTAAATCAAAAACCAAAAAAAAAAAAATCATTTATAATTAAAAGAAAAGATCGTGTTGTTGCAGCTCTTTTTTTTAGATATTTGATGAAAAAAAATTCTTTTTTTTTTTTTTTAATTTTTTATTTTTTTTTCTTTTTTTTTTTTTTATTTTTTATAAAAATTTTTTAAAATAATTTTTTATTTTTTAAAAAAAACTCATATAGAAACCATTGTAAAAATAACACTAAAAAAAAAATTTGTCACATAAATAAATAAGAATCAGTTATACAGAATTTTTTTTGTTTTTTTTACTTTGGGTTTAATAACAATATAATCACACACATATTACTCTATCAATAAATTACATATATGATATAGTTTAAACAATAATTAATAATACCATAACAATCATCATAAATTGTTAATCTTGTATAAATTCACATGTTTTTTTTGTAAATAACTAAACTTCACAAACACCCCCAAAATTTTTTTGTATTACTACTTTATTTTTCATACATTATAATTATTATTTTTAAATAATCTTATTGTATTTTTTTTATTTTTGTATCATTACATTTTTAATATTTTGTGGAATCTTAAAGAATTATATCCCACATATCAACTTCTTCCAATATACAACTTAGATTTCAAATAATAGTTTCTAAAGGTAAGAAAAAAAATATCAAAATATCAAAAAAAAAAAAGAAAAAAATTAAAAATAATTTTTAAAATGAAAATAAAAAATTGACCCAAATCGCAAAAAATAAAAAAAAAAACACCAATCACATCACTTATATTATTAGATTAGCTATATTTGATTTAAAATTGTAAAATATATATATAATGAACTTTATATCCATTCTATAATACCAAATTATTTTTAAATATCAGTTATAAAACTATTTAAATTTGTTTATTAAATACCAACCAATATTATTATTAGAAAAATAAACTTAAAATCAAATTTAAACTGTATTTACAAAACACAGAATTTCATTAAATTTTAACAAAATATTTTAAAAAAAAACCCTAAATAATAGGATTTATATTGGTTTCCCCTCACACATCATATTTTTTATCCCTTTATAAAAATGGACACAATTTATTTATCAACCCCCAATCATATGGTTTTTCTTCTTTTTAATTTACCCTATATTTAAAAAAAATTAAAATTAAAAAAAAAATAAATTAGGCAACAATTCAATTAACAATCTCAATTTTTTAAATTTTTTAAAAAAACTTTTAATTAAAAGATAATTCCAAAGGATAAAATTTTAAAACCCCCC
>NW_003520084.1:0-5079 GCF_000190715.1 Dictyostelium purpureum | reverse complement strand
AGATAAAAAAAAACTCACAAATTTCTTTCAAATAATTATAAATTTTTTTTTTTTAAAACTGATATTGAAACACACCCCTTTTTTTTTTATTGATAATAAAGAAAAGATAAAAAAAATTGAAGTGTTTTGGGTAGTTTTAATTTGTAAAGTAAAAAAAAAAAGATAAAATTTAATAAAAAAAATAGGGGTGTTTTGGGAAGTTTTTTTTTTTTTAATGAAAATTTTTGTTACTAACCATCTACTACTTTTTACAAACATTATACATATCCATTTTAATGCCCAAAAGACAATTTATTGAATTAATAACAGAAGTTAAAAAAAAAAAAATTATAAAAAAAAAAAAAATTGTTAAAAAAAAAATTATAAAAAAAAATTTATTAATTATAAATACCATTCTTTAATATTCATTCATTCAAATATATATAAATTAAATTTAATCCTTAAAGATTTAAAAAATAAATAAAAAGTAAATATAAAAATTAAAATTTAATGTAATAAAAAAAATAAAAAAAAATTAATTTATCTTTGTTTA
Source organism: Dictyostelium purpureum (assembly GCF_000190715.1). Taxonomy (NCBI): domain Eukaryota; phylum Evosea; class Eumycetozoa; order Dictyosteliales; family Dictyosteliaceae; genus Dictyostelium; species Dictyostelium purpureum. Next base: position 4,547 of record NW_003520084.1, on the reverse strand, counting down.
ATTTTTAATAAGTGTCAAGACCAATATCCGTAGGTATGTTATTCTGGTTTTTTATTAAATATATTACAGAAACTTTTCTAATTTTTTATTTTTTCTTTTTTTATCTTATAATCAGCACCAGGATTAAAATCACAACCTATTGTAGGTATTCTCGATATATTTCAAAATATTTTTTTTTAAATTAAACTAATATAATTTTAGCCAAATTTTACAACTAAGGAAACAACAATCAAAATTCAAGTTCCAGGTGGTGGTGAAGGCAAAGCTAAAATAGAAAGCTTAGAAACTGAACCAGAAACACGTGTATTTCAAAACTCTGATGAATTCTCTTGTATATATTATGGTTCTCTATTAACCATCTCCAATATAGGAAATACACCCTTGATCGTTACCTCTAATTGTAATTAAATATTCTTTAGAGTATTAATTTTAAATTTTTTAATAAAATATTATCTCTAAACTTTTTTTATTCATTTTTAAATTTTTATTATATTATTAATTTTTTTTTTTCCTTTCAAAAATTTTTATTTATAAAATAAGTATAATTAAGGTGCTCTATTTATCTGTGTTGATTCTTATATTCACACCTCTTCAATAATAAAATGAACAATATTATATTACATAAATTACATAAAAAAAAAAATTTTAAGGGCTACATAATTATAAATAAAAAAAATCTTAGTAATAAATATTTAGATTTATTATTTTTATCTTTTTATTATGACTATTGGTATTCTTTTTGGTTATATTCAATCAAGATATATTACTCAAAGAGTTTGTCACAATGATTGTCCATATACTTATCCAATTTTTATTCCAATGGTAGCAGTATTACTTAATTCAATTATTGCAAGTTCTGGGTTTGTGTTTAATTATTTAATTAGTTAATTTTTTTTTTATTTTAAATATTAATAATATTTTTTTTTTATTTTAAATTTTAGAACCAATAATATTTATTTAATTTACTACTTTTTTATATTTAATTATATTTAAAATTTTATAATAAAAAAAAAAAAACCTAAACCAAAACCAACAAAACATAATTATCGAAATTTAAAACAACAAAGCCCATAGTCTTTTATTTTTTATTTACAAATCTATTTATTTTCGTTTTCTTTATTTCTTGTAAAAACCAAACATCTTATTATTGAAGATAAATCTTTTTTTGAATCGGTAAATTTAAAACCACAGCTTTCCATTATTTCAATTATATCATTTTCTTGACCTTTTCCAATTTCAAAAACTACTTGTGCATTATTTGATAATAATTCTTTATTATTTTTTAAAAGTAACCCAATATTTCTATAATCTTTTAAGCCATTTTCGTCTGCTATTAATGCTGTGGTAGGTTCCCAATCTTTAACAGTTTCATTTAATTCCTTATATTCATCGATTGAGATATATGGTGGATTGCTTATAACCAAGTCAAATGGTTTAAATTGACCTAATTCTTTTACTAGAGACTCCTGATGATTCCAATCTGAATTTAAAAAACAAACTCTATCTTTTAATTCCAATTCTTTTGCATTTTTATTTGCTAATAAAAGTGACTCTTTAGATTTATCGATACCAACACCAAATGATCCATCTAATTCATATAAAATCGATAATAATAAACATCCTGTACCTGTACCTAAATCCAATACTCTATCAAACTTTAAATTATTTTTATTTTTCTCTTCTAATATCTTTTCGACAATCTATATTTAAAACAAAGTATTAGTATTAATATTAGTATTATTGTAAATTTATTTACTATTATTTTTACCGTTTCACTATCTGGTCTTGGTATTAGGGTTGATCTATCACAATGAAATTTATGTTTCCAAAAATATCTATAACCTATTAAATAACTTATTGGTTCATTTAATAACCTTCTATTTACTAGTTCTTGTAATCGGCTATACTCTTCATTGGTTAGAAATCTATGTTGGTTTTTTTTACTAAATAATGTTATTGCTGAACTATCTATATCCAAAACATGTGATATTAAAACTCTTGATTCTAATTCTGATCCTTCTGAAATTTGTCTATTATTACTATTTTTTAATTTTTTATTGATTTCATTATATATATATTTTATACCCCTACTGTTTACAACAATATTAATATTACTACTAAAAAATCTTATACTATTACTATTATTATTATTTCTAATGAAATTTTTAATTATATTTAATGATTTCATTTATTTTTGGTAATAAAAAAAAAAAGTGAAAAAAAAAAATTAAAAAAAAAAATTAAAAAAAAAAAAAAAAAATTAAAAATGTCATTTAATCTTTTTATAACATCTGGGTGGCTTTAATTTTTTTTTAATATGGTTAAGTAATCAACTTGAGTTGGTCAATAGAGAAGAGAAAAATGTAAGCTTTGGGATGAAGTATTATAGGGATAGTTTATTTTATAGTTTTTTTGGAATTTGCCTCTAAGTTTTCTTTTTTTTATTTTATAAAAATATTTTCTTCTTTTATCTATTTTTCAATTATTTCTATTTTCTTTTCTTCATCTTTATCTATATAAAAAAAAGGGTTCCTTATAAATAATATAGCTTATAAATTTAAAATTTTATTTATAAATTAAGAATTATAAAAAAGATTTTGAAAAAAGGTTAGGATTGCTTTTAATGATACTTTTTACATTAAATTTGTAAACAGTTTTTTTAATTGGAAAATGATATGTATGCAAAATTAGACTCCCTAAAAAAAACCGTAGATACCAATAAGTTTGGTATTTTTAGATACAAGTAAAGGAAGATAAAAAAACTCCCAAATTTCTTTCAAAATAATTAAAAAACAGTTTGAAAAAACAAACCAACCCTTTTTTTTAATTTAATAAAGAAATAGGGGGGGGGTTTTGGACCCCTAATTAAATTTTTTTTTTTTTTTTTTTTTTTTTTTTAATTAAATAAATTAATAAGAGAAGTTAAAAAAAAAAAAAAATATTAATTAATACCAATCTTTAATATTCATTCAAATATACATTAAAGCTTTATAAAATAAATAAAAAGTAAATATAAAATATTTTTAAAAATAAAAAAAAATAAAAATATTAATTTATCTTTATTAAAAATTAAAAGTGTCAAGACCAATATACATAGGTATGCCATTCTGGTTTTTTATTAAATATTTAGCGGAAACTTTTCTAATTTTTTTTTTTTTTAATCAGGACCAGGGAGAAAAACAGACCCCGTTGTAGGTATTATATTATTCAAAATATTTAATTTTAAAAACTACTAATATAATTTTAGAGAAATTTTGAAACTAAGGAAACAACATTCAAAATTGAACTTTATGAAAGTAGTGGTGAAGGTACTGTTATAATTCAACCTAAAAATACAAAACCAGAAACAATTGTTTTTCAAGACTCTGTTGAATTCTCTCGTATTTATTATGGTTCTCTACTATTCTTCACCAATAGTGGAAAAGAAACCTTAAAACTTACCACCGATTGCCCTTATGAGCCATATGTTTAATACTTAGTTTTTAATAAAATATTATCTTTAGAAATTAAGAAATTTTTTTCAAAAAAATAACTTTCAATAAAAAAAATTATTTAATTTTATTATTTTATTATAATATTTTTTTTTATTTTCCTTTCAAAAATCTTTACAAAGCCATATTAATAAGATTTGTTTATTTTCGGTTCTATATTTACCTGTGTTGATTCATATATTTACACCTCTTCAATAATAAAATGAAAATATTATATTTTTAAAAAAAAAATTATAAACCATTTTTTTATTTAAAAAAACATAATAATACCAATCAACAATTATCTTTCAATTTCTTTTGAATAATCTTCTATTATCTATTCTATAGAGCCTGGAATATATATACCCCTTTATTATTTTATTTTAAATAAAATATTATTTACAAAATTTTATATTTTTGGGTGGTTGTTTAAAATAAATTTTTATTTTGGAAATTAAAAAATATTTGTTTCCAATATGCAAAAAAAAAAAATTTAGGATATAAATAAAAAAAATTTAGGATATAAATAAAAAAAATCTAAGAAATAAATATTTAGATTTATTATTTTTATTTATAAATTAATAATTTTATTTTTGATTTATTAAAATTAATTAAAAACCATAAAATTTTATTTGTATTATAATATTTCGCTAAATATTTAATAATTGTTTGGATCTAAACCAAAAAAACAAATTATACCATCGTCACAACCACTGACAATTAAGTCAGAACTTGCAGAAATATCGAAATAGTTAATTGATGTACCTGGGAAAGGGGCATGCTCTAATGCGACTAGTTGTTTATTATTTTCTACATCCCAAAGACGAACACAACCATCATCGGCTGAAGTTGCAAAAAACTCACCATTTCTAGACCACTGTGCATGATTTACAAGTTTGATATTATCATTATAGGATTGATTTTCGTTTATTTTATGGCGGAGCTCTGAAACTGGTGTTCTACAATTACGGGTGTCAAAAACATATGTACAATTGGTAGTACCCGAAATTGAAATATAATTACCGCATGGACTATAACAACAAATATTAACATCCTCTTGACCAGTGCTCATGGTAA
>NW_003520083.1:0-5084 GCF_000190715.1 Dictyostelium purpureum | reverse complement strand
TATCAGCTAATGTGAATATATATAGTTACCTTACTAAAAATATTAAATGGAGGACTCTATATTTTGCTATTAATAAAAAGACCAATTATTAAATTTTTTTTTTTTTTATATTATTTTTTATTTATTTATATTAATTAAGCTTTTATATTTTTATATTAATAATGTTAATAATAAGTATAATGTTTGATTAATAACTAATAAAAGTAGAAATTATATTAATAATATATTATTTTTATATTTATATTATAATTTATTTATTTAAATAATTTTTTTTTTTTTTTTTATTCGTATTTGTTTTTATAATTATTAGTATCTTATTTATTAGAGAGTTTATTGTTTTATTATTATAAATATTATTATATTTTAATTTTTTAATTTTTATTATTTGTTCTATTATTTACAGTTGTTTTTATTTTTTTTTTTTAAATAATTATTATTTTTCTTTTAAGGAATGAATATTTATAAGTTATTTTTATAAATGTTCATTCATTATAAGATGCAAAAATACTAAGCTATCTAAAAGATAAAAAATGTGAGATTAAAAGGCGAATACATACAACAAGGAGAAATTACCTATAAACTTTAAAAATAAAAAGAAATATTAATATTTTTTTTTTTTATGAAAAAATAAATACTGTAACAATAAAAAATACTAACAAATAACCAGAACTTTAATACTTACCATTTAATAGGAACATGTGATAAGAAAATGAAAGAAAAAAAAAAAAAAAAAAAAATAATGGCAAAAAAAAAAAAAAAAGTAAAAAAAAAAATTTTAAATCAAAAAAAATAAAATTTAAATAAAAATAATTAATAATAATCATAAAGTTTACCTTCCCAAATAAAGTTTCTTTTATTTGACTATATATTTGGTTTAACAAGCATAGCAAAAGAGTGTTGGATAGTGCATTTTTGTTTTTTTTTTTTTTGTAAAAAAAAAATACAATTATTATTTTAATAAAAAATTAAGTGTGAAATGGTTTTCTTGAGGAGGAGAAAAGCTTCTTTGTATGATGTTTATAGTATATGGTGTTTAAATTTTTTTTTTTTATTATTTTTTTATTATTTTTTATTCATGATTTTTTGAAAGATTTTTAATTTTTTGAACTGTGTATTTTTCCAAGGTATACCTTGTAAAACTTCACTTGTAAAATTGATACAAAATAAAAATTGATGGCACAATCAGTTGAGAAATATTTAAATTAATTTAATTTATATATTACCGATTATTTTTTTTTTTGATTTTTCTTTTTTTATTTAAGAAATAAATATAATTAGTAAATATATCAGTAACGAAAATAAATATTTGTTATTTATAATAAAATTAAATTAAATTTTATTATTATTATTTTTTTTTTTTTTAAAATTTATTTGTTAATTTATTTATTTATTAATTTATTTATATATTTATTTATTTATTTATCACATAAAACAAAAAAATATTTTTTATAAAAAAAAAATTTTTAACCGTGAAAAAAAAAAAAAAAATTATTTTATATTTAAAACGATTATAACAAATAGTATTTTGTTCATATTTGAATACACAATAAAGTAAGGTTTTGATGAATATTGTTAAATTTTAATAATCAAATTGTCTGTTGATTTATTGGAAATTGTTCTGTTGTTTAATTTATACTATGATCTGATTTTATTTTAATCTTACTCAAAACTAAATTAAAATTTAAAAAAATTATATACTGTTAGTAATAAAACTGTCCGAAAATAAATAACTTACCCCTAAATCGGCTTGGTATTGGCTGGGCTTGGTTGTATTTCTTCATTTTTAAAAAATAGTTTTTTGTTTATAAAATGAATTTATAATGTTGATGACAATAGAATTTTTATGGTTCATCTGTAAATAGAAAAATAATTAGGATGATCATGTAGGTTCTTTGCTTGACAAAAGTGAGCTCACTTTTAGCGATTCTGGAAATATTTTATGAGCATTACTGATTACAGTTGATGAATCTATTTCATTGTACAGATATTAGTATTTATAATTCTTTATATGTTAATTTTATCAATTATTAAATTAATTTATTTAATTCTATTATAAAAGCCACTATATGGTAAAAATTTATCATATCATCCTATTATCATATCATCACGTAAGGCCTTACTCTGACCACACTATGAATCTTTATAACATTTCTTAAGTATTTTATTATCTTACTACACCCATTCTAGATAAACATAACAAAATCTCTTCTCCGTTTTTTTGTTATCTTTCTGAAATATATACCTTTTCTAGGATAAAATTTTATTTATTATAGTTTTATTTTATTTATTATTTATTTAAATTATTCTTACCATTACTAATATTAGCAACCTTGTTATTGTTTTTTTTACTATTTGCTCATATTTATCTTTATTTGTGTAGAAATAAATTATTTAAAAAAAATTGAAAAATATTAAAAAAAAAAAAAAAAAAATATTTTTAATTTTTAATTTTTTTGTGTATATTTATTACTATTTCTAATATTTTATATATGTGCTAGGCTATTATAATGTTTTGTTGAATATCAATATTTTAAATAGATTTTTTTTAAAAAATAAAATTTAAAGGTTTATTTATAAACAACAAACTACCTCACCCAAATTTGTACTTTGATTTTTAAACAATTAATACTATATTTGATTAATATTCAATTTGATACATAAAATTTAATATAAAAGTGTAGTTTTTTATTTAAAAAAGGTTATTTAAATGCATATCTTTTTTCACATTCATAAAAATCCGATAATAACCTATATTTGATTGTTTTTAAAAAGTTTCTATATGAAATTGGGTTTCTGCATTTTATTAATATTTTTTTTCCTTTGTTTTGTTTTTCATACACCACTTATATATGAGGAATAAATATATACATAATAAATAAAAAATAAAAAAACAAATGTAAAATAAATTTTATATAAAATAAAAAAAATTAAATGGTTTGATGGATATATATATTCAAAAAAATAAAACAAATTTCCTAATAATTAACTTGATTATTTTGATGACAATAATAGACTTTAATAAAATAGATATATGGCATTTCATCAAATATTTTATTTAAAAATGTATATCACATTCATATCTACCAAATAAAAAGAAATTTGTTTGTTTTTAAAAATAATTTGTTTTTTTTAATTATTTTTATGATTATACATTTATTGTCCTCAATCTACATTTATACTTGATGGAATATATTAATAAATTATTATTTTTAAATTTGATCGTCCCTCCAACTTATATTTAGTTTATTAAACTAATGAAAAAATTTCCTCTGTAGGTTTTTAATAAACCAATGGAAAAAAATATAAATATAATTAATTTTTAAAAAACTTTTAAAAATAAAACTAACCCAATTTATCAATTTTAATATTATTTTATTGAAACTCCAATACCAATAAAAATAAAAATAACATAATATGGCTCTATAAAAACTTTATTTTTTTTTTAATTTTTTTTGAGCAAAATTTTTAAAAAAAAAAAATAAAAAAAAAAAAAAAAAAAAAAATTTTTTTTTTTTTGCTCCCTAATGTAATAGCAGTAAACCAATTATTTTGCTTATTATTTATTTAATATATACCCCATAAGTTAGTTATTTATAAATTTTATATGTAATTGTTTTTTATTCTTATTTTTTTTTTTTATTGTTTTTATATAAATTTTTTTTTTTTTATAATTTTTATTATATACATCATTATTATATAAAACTTTGGGTTAGATCGATTTTTAATCAATTTGCATAGCAAAGATATACACTTTATAGGTATGCCATTAGCTTTAAGGGGTTTTAGTGTGTCAAATATACCTTCATGGTAAATGTGAATTAAAACACTGTTTTTAAAAAACTAAAAACCACAATAATTATCCCTTACTGGAATATAGGTGAGGATTGGATTTATATGGTTAAACAATGTTTCATAAATAAAACTTAATAGAATTTAAAAAAATCTAACTAATTATTGATTTAACCCAATAATTTTTTTGATACTAAATATTAAATTTTTTTCTATTACCAATTTTACACATAGTTTTTTTATATTTAATATATAGGATCATGTAAATTAACATGTCGATGATTTTTTTTAAAATAAGTTGAATTAAAATTGCAGAACTTTTATTTACGAAATAAAACTCCACAATTTTAATAATAAAAAACTTTTAACAATCACTGAATAATTTCAAAATGTGATTATATAAAAAACTTTTTTATTTTATAAAAAAACTAAACAATGTTTAAAAAAAAATATAAAATTATTATTTTTATAAAAAAAAATGTAATTTATATATAAAAGAAATGTAGGTGGTAGATAACAGTGTTTCAATAAAAAAACAAACTTTGAACTGCAAATTATTAAGGAGATAAAACGAAACGGTTGAAATTAACTCCTAATTATAATTTCAACAATAAGTTTATATTAAATTTGTAATAAAACTATTACAAATTTTTGCTCCCTTAAATAAAATAAAAAACACTACAACAAAACTACTACAATACTTTATTACATAAATAATTTCCCTTCTGTAATAGTATAAAAAAAAACTACATTGTAAAAATCTATATTCTGTTTATTAAATTATCCTTACTATTAAAGTTCCCATTTTCATTTATTTACTTTCAAATATTTTATTTCGAAAAAATATAACAAAAATAATTTTTAAACAAATAAATAATAAACAAATAAAAAAAATAATAAAAAAAATAATAAAAAAAATAAAAAAAAATAATAAAAAAAAAAATAATATAAAAAAAAGAAAAAAAAAACATAAATTGAAATAAATAACTAAAGTTATTTTTATCTATATTAAAGAAGGGAGGTATGTACAAAATAGAGATGAATTATAAAATAAATAATAAATAAAAAAAAAAAATAAAAAAATATTTTTTTAATTTTTTATTTTAAAAAAAAAATTTTAAAATAATTTTTTATTTTTTAAAGTAATATTATTTTTTTTTATTTTTTTTATTTCTCTTTATTTTTCAAAAAATATTTTTATCTATATTTTTTTTAAAAAAAATAAAAACTTTAAATAAATTGATTTAAAAAAAATATATAAAAATATATTTAAATTAAACTTTTTATTTTTTATA
>NW_003520082.1:0-5275 GCF_000190715.1 Dictyostelium purpureum | reverse complement strand
TAGGTCTCCATAGAAATTGTTTGTTACGTTCATAAAGAAATAAAATACTATAAAATATTTCTATATTTCTTTTTTTTTTTATTTTTTTTTAAACTTTTTCTTATTTATTATTTTTTTTTTAATAATAAATTTGGTGTTTTTTTTAAAATAATTATTTTTTTTCTTTTTTAAAAAATGTAAAATATCACACAATTGTTTTTTTTTTTTCTTTTTTATTTTTTTAAATTTATAAAAAACACCATTAAAAATATATGTATATTAATTCATATTTTTTATACCTATTATTTCATTCAAATATTTGAATGTTTTTATAATTTTATTTTTTATTCTATAAAAATAAAATAAAAAAAAAAAAAAATAAAAAAATATTTTATCTAAAATTTATATTAGAATCAATTAAATATTTTATATTTTTTAAAACTACTATAGTATAATAATAAAAACAATAGTTTAAAGGAACTTGTGTCAAAATAATATATATTAGTATTCCATTCATTTATTCATTGAATTATCCATTTTAAGGTTATCAAAAAAAACAAATAATCAATATCAAAAAACAATTTTCAAATTAACAAATAGAAGAAAACTTATATTTATTAAAAAGTTCAGTTTCCGAAAAAAGGTTTAAATTAATAAGGTTTAAATCATTTATATTGTTATTAGGTAAATATTTATAAATCTTTATTTGTTTTATTTTACTAAAATTAATAGTTTTTAGATTTAAATCTTTTTAAAAGATTATGTATCTATTTTTTAAAACTTTAATCTATAAATATTTTTTGTTTTTATTATAAAAGAGTATTTACTATATATACCTATGTGTTTGGAGTTATGTTGATATTTTTATTTTTTTATCATAATATTTTTTTAAATTAATTAAAATCAAACACATAAACCCACACACTTAAATTTTGGATTATAAAAACAATAACAATATTTCACACACCTTCTCACCCAAGCAAATAAATAACACCCACTTAAATCTTTTAATCATCCCCATAATTTAATTTTCAAATTAAATAGTGCACATCTTTTATTATTTATTATTTTTTTATTATATCTTTTTTAATTTTCTTTATAAAAATAAATTTTGTATATTAAACATAACAATGAATTATTTTTTATTCGTAGATAATTTCTTAATAAAAATAAAATTGAAAAAACACCCTTTCTCACCCCAAATTAAAAAAAATATTAAAAAAAATAATAAATCCCCAGCCATTACTTTATATTTTTTTATTTTTATTTTAATATTTGCATGCAATAACACAGTGCATTGTAGTAATAATTATCATTATTTTTATTATAATAATAATCATAATAATCAAAATATTAATATAAAAAAAAATAATCCTCATTAATAAAAAAATACTGTTATATTATTAATCTAAGGAATCTGTCGAATAGTTATGTTGGATCATACATTTAGAATAAATTTATATAAACAGTTTTTTTTTTTTTTTTTTTTTTGTTAAATGTGGTAGAGTTATTTATTTTTTGTTATTGTTGTTGTATTTCTTGTTAAAAACATATTTATCAATTAATGATATATTTTGGAGAATCAAATAATACCTACGTACATTAAACAATTAATTATTATTATTTTTTTTTTTTTTTTTTTTTTTTTCGTTTTTTTTTTATATTTAATTTATTTCACATTATATTTAATTAGAATCAATATTTTATTTCAGTTTTTTTTTATATTTTTAAAATTATATGTTCATAGTTTTAAAATAACAAGTAATTTAAAAACACTAATCATAAATAAATAAATAAATAAATACTCACCCAGATACACATATAAACCCCACACACACATGAAATTAAAAAAACCAAATTTAATTATTACTTTTAAAATTATTTTTGTAACATAATAGATGTATTTACATATATTAAAAAAAGAATAAATCATTATTTCCTATACACATTGTCTTTCACTCTAATTTTAAATTAATATATTCATTTTTTTTTTTTTAATATATTTTTTTTGTTTTGTTTTATATTTTTTTTTTTATAAAATTTAATTAATAATAACAGTATAATAGCTTATAATTATAATCCTTTTTTTAAAAATATAAATAATATTTTAAAATAAATTTACTTATATATATATATTTCTTTCCTTTTTTAGATATTATTTTATGATTGATTAAATAAAATAATAAAAATAAAAACCAATATATACATCAGTATATAGATATTGAAATAAATGAAATGCGTGTTTTGGTCATTTTTCTACCAAAAACCTTTCCAAACAAATGTTTGCATTTTAAAAAATTTGGGTAAGTATTTTAAATAAAATAAAAAAAGAAAAAAAAAAAAGTATTCTAATTATTTTAATAAATTTTTTTTTATAGATTATGGGTAATTTTCCAATCATCATCCAAAGAAAAATCACATGAAAAGTAGGTTTTTTATAAAATAAATATCAATTAAATCGATTCAATACTAATTTAATTTTTTTATAGCAATTTAAACACATCTCCACCTATCATAACCTCACCACACAATAACCAAAAGGATAACTTATATAAATCAGAATCAACTAGTCCTATAAAATCAAACTCTTCATCATCATCTATTTCAAACCCATCAAGTGTTTCGAGTGGATCGGCATATTCCTATAATGGCTCAAGTGGCAGCGGTGTAAACTCTATTACTCCTCCACCTATTGTACACCCACCAACTAAAAAGAAAAGATCATGGAGAATTAGAACCCCATCACCAAAACCAAAATCAGAGTCAACACTTAATAGTCACCGCCACCATCATCAATACCACCATAATAATAACTTTTCTGATCTTTCTGTTCAATTGCCCCCAACCCCAACATATCCAGAAAAGCCATTGTTTTTATCAAATTCGAATCATATTCCAAAACCTAGATCGAGACATTCATATACAAATTCTTTAGATAATTCAAAACCAACTCCAAATAAATATCAAAACAATAGCAACAACATTCCTCATCAAAATAGTCAATTTTCATCTAAAATAAATTATAACAACAATAATAATAACTATAATAGCAACTATAATAATATATCATCATCATCATCAGTTTCATCTACATCATCATCAACCACTAGTATGAGTAAAAGAAGACAAACACCATCACCAAACAAACTAATCAATTCATCACAAACAACAATTTCACAAATTTCAAACTCATCATTAAACTCTATGAACTCTTCACATACTAATTTAGTAGATATAGCAAATAATAATATAGTTTCTACATTTACAAATGAAAGTCCATGCTATACAAATATAATAAGACCAATTCCAATTAAATCTAGTAATAACAATATTCAACCACAAAATTCATTAAATGCCAGCCAATCATTATTAGATAATAATACTTTTTACACATCATCCTCTTCTTCTTCATCTTCATTAGGATGTAATACCGCTATTGAAGATATACCATTAGTACCAGTATTATCATCATCTCATTCAAATATAAAATATTCCTCAGACAACCTCGATTTTATTACTGATAATAAAACCATATTTAATTCAAGTAATGGTTTAATAAATAATAGTATTAATAATGGTATTCAGTCACCTTTACCACATCAAATATCAATTAATTCTAAAGATGATTTAGATGAAAATGAAGACAAACTTCAAAATTGGAATGTAATTAATATACCAGGAACTCAAATGTGCAGAGATCAAATTACAATTAATCCATTTGAAAAATCAACAAAAGAAATTTATTAATTTAAATTTTTTTAATTAAAAAAATATAAAAAATAAAAAATATTTATTTAACTTTATTAATATATAAATATTAATAAATATAACTTTAAATTTAAAACTATTTTTTTTTTTTTTTTTCAATTTTTTTATTTTTCTATTATTTTTGTATATCTAGATTTATTTAAACAACTAGTTCATTGATGTAAAATATTTTTTATTATTAAAAAATATTGCATTCTTTGGAAATTATTTTTATTTTTATAACCCCAATATAAATTTACAAAAAAAAAATATTAATTTTTTAATAATTATTTTTTTATATTTTTTTATTTAAATTTTTAATTATTTGGGGTTTAACTTCAACACACTATTCATTTATATTTATATGTTTAATATTCATACAAATAATAATTTAATATTTAATATTTATAAAAATTATAATTTTTAATAATACTATTTATATATTTTTTTTTTAAAGAAAAATGAATACTATTAATAATAATAATGTCTTAAATAATAATAATAAATCTGAAGGTTTTCCAAATAACTCATTGGTTTTTGAACAACTTGGTTACCCAAATAATGCATTCGATCCATTTTCAATGGTTTATGGGCCACAAAGAACTTTTCAAGATATTAATAATGATATGACATATGTTTTGTAAATATCAATTAAAAATTTAAATAAAATTAAAAAAAAAACTAATTATTTTAAAACTAATTATATTTTAGAAATTGTATTGCAAATTTAAGACCATTAATAGAGTATGTATTTTTAATAAAAATACCAATATTTTATTAAAAAAAAAAAAATATTAATAATTATTTTAATGCAACAGGGGTTTTTATACAATATTTTTTGAAAAACCTAAAGATACAAAGATAACCAAAGAACAATTGGAGAATATTATTGATGAAATGTTGGGTGAAAATAACAAATGTTCAAATGTTTGGAAAAAAAATTGTAATGAATTAATGATGGAAGTTTATAAATGCTCAAATGAATTAAAAGAATTTATTTTAAAGGATAAACAAACATATTTAGAATGTGATAAAAAGAAAACAATGAATTTAAGAAATATTTTAACAGAAAATGTTAATATAATGGAAAAGAAAATTCAAGAATTATTAATATTTTTTTCATCATTAGAATATATTGAATATAATATTAATATATACTATGAATGTATGTTAATTTATATTTCATTTATTAAAAATATTGATGTAAGTAAAAAAAAATTATTTTATTTTTAAATTTTTATTATTATTTATTAATATTAATCTGAAATTTAAAAAAGTTGTTGTGGGAAGTTTATGATGTAGATCCAATTTATATTTCAGGTTCAAAAAAAAATGAAGTAAGAGATATTTCATCATTTAGAGAAAGATTACATTTATTTATTTCATCCTTTATTAAAGATGTAGGAAGAACATCTAATAGAACCAAGCTACATCCAGTATGGCATGAAATGCATAAAATATTAACCTTTGATTTAATATTGTACCCACAGAGATTAGAAATTTATTCTGGTTTAAATATTGATATCGATCAATCGTCAGATTTAAAATG
>NW_003520081.1:0-5359 GCF_000190715.1 Dictyostelium purpureum | reverse complement strand
TTTTTTTTTTTTATAAAACAAAATTTTTTTAAAAAAAATTTTTTTTTTTTTATTAAATCAAAAAAATAAGCACCTCTTTTTAAAATCAATATTTTTTTTTTTTTTTTTTTATTATGGCGGGGGTATATTTATAATTTTTATTAATTTATTTCATTAATAATTTTCTTATATATACAATCACAAAAAAAAGAGTGTGTATCTATTTTTATTTTTAATATTAAATTGTTTTTAATTTTTTTTAAATTTTTTTTTAATTTAATTTCTTTAAAGACATATCAATATTGTACATTTATATATTTAAATATTATTGTTACTTTTTAAAAAATCAAATTTTTTTTTTTTTTTTTTGCTTTATACTTTCATCATTTAAAGTATAAAAAAAAAAAAAAAAAAAAAAAAAAAATCGAATTTTTTTTATTAGTAATAATATCTTAAATATAATCACAAATAATAATAATTAATAAAAACACAAAGAATTCTAAAATCTTAATATTTTATAAAAAAATAACTGGCTATAAACCACCTAACTTGTATTTATTTATTTTTTATTTTAAATTTTAAAAAAATTTTATTTTTAAATATTTCATCATCACCTATAACCATTAAACACCATATCATATTCCTAACCATTTTTTTTTACCAAAATAACTTTTAAATTTTTACACATTTCAAAATCCATCACACATCACGTCACATCACACACATACTCACTCACTTTCTCAATAATACAAAAATAAAAGTAATAAATACACGCACAAGTGTAATACCACCCATCAACCATAAAAGAATAGTTTAAGTGATCATTTGTAAATAATTGATACTGTTATTTAATTAATAAAAAAAATAAAACAAATTAAAATAATTTACATGAAATACCACTCCTCCCCCATTAATTACAAGAGTATTTTTTATATATGTATATTTTTAGAACTTGTTTATTTTTTGTAAAAACAAAATAATAATAATAAAAATAAATAAATAATAAAAAAATAATATTCATATTAAATAAATAAATAAAAAAAAAAAAAAGAAAAAAAATAAAAATTTAAAAAAAAAAAGTAACAATAATAACTACAACTATAATTTGCATCATTAGCCATTCAGTTGTTGTTGTTGTTATTTTTCTTGTTTTTGTTTTTAATACTATTTAGAATAAAGTATTATCATCAAGGGATGATTATATAGCTTTATTTATATAAATTATTTTATATCTGGACTGTTATTTTTTTTTATATCACCCCCCTAATTAATTTATTTTTTTTTAGGAAAAAGAAAAAAGAAAAAAGTTTTAATTTTTAAAACCACATTTTTAATTTTATATTTATTTTTTTTTTCCCTTAAAACAAAATTATATCAATTATTTCTTTTGATATAATTTTTTAAAAAAATTTTATATTTTTATAATTATCACCCTCTTATAAAATAATCAAATTTCTATAATTTTTTTTAAATATTTAATTTTTTTTTTTTATTTAAAAAAAACCATCAATTTATAAATTAATATTAATATCAGAATTTTTATTTTAAAAAAATAAGAGAGAAAAATGCCATTAGATTATTCTATAGAAAAGGTTTCATCAATCAAATCTGAAAGTATAATCCCCTATATTAAAAATGAAACAAATAAATTTTTTAACAACTATATTTATAACAATAGGAATATAGATACAATCAACCCAAGTGGCAGCAATAACTCTTGTAATAAAAACACCAATAATAATAATAATAATAATAATAATAATAATAATAATAATAATAATAATAATATTGAAAATGATATCAATAATTGTAATCAAATTGTAAATAAAGATTCAGAAAATGATAAAAATTTTATAGTAAAAAAAAAAAAAAATTACTATTTCGACAATAATAATAATAATAATAATAACTATAGCAACAATAATATTAATAATGACGAAAACAATATTAATAATTCAAGTATTAGTAGTGTTGGGTGGAAAAATAGAACACATAAAAAAAATGATAACTTTAACACTTTTAAATCCGATATAAAACAATGTGAAAATTTAAACAATCATTCAAACAATAGTACCGCCAACATTCACTATGATAATATACTTAATAATATAAACAGTGAAAATCAAATCGACTCACCATATAATATTTTAAAAAAAAATCAAACCCCATCCTCAGCAACCACCACTTTTAAATCAACAACAAGTTGTAATGATGTAAATAGCAATAATCAAGATATAACTATGTCTTCAAATACTACATTGGGTGGTTGCAATGGTAATAATGAACATTTTATCAATAACAACCAATTATTATCAAATATTGCCAATCAAAATAACGATAACAAAAATAATAATGGGTGTTGTAATAATAATAATAATCAGAATAATAACAACTATATTTACTATCAAAATGATGATCAGGAACAAAAAGAACTTCAAATTAAATATCGAAACATATATTTGAAACAACAAAACCAACTACAACCAAACCAACAAAAATCAAGTATAATTAGATCTTATGCAATTGCAGCCAATATTTGGGCATTTCCGCTTTCAATGGCATCAATACTCTATGGTTGCACATTAGCCTATAGAGTTACCAACTCGATAGATTTATTAAACTTTTGTTTAATATTATCATTTGCAATAAATGTTCAAGGTATTCAATCATTATTGGCCATAGATAGAGATATAAAGAGTAGAGGTCAAATAGTTTTAACCTCAAGAAATCTCACGATGAGAATTGTACGATGTTTTTTATATGGTCACTTAGTTTTCTCGGTGGTTTGTATCTATTCGATCGTTATCCGTGTTGGAATTCAAAAACTCTTGGTAATGGGCCCCCTAATGATAACAACGTTCCTGCTCTGTCTTTTTATCATTGGCTATCCCATCGAAGTAAGAATTTATGGAACCACTGAATTAGCAGTACCCATATTCTTTGTTGTTTTGGTTAAACTTAGCTACCTAATGCAAACCTTTGAACATAACGATTTATTTTTTCTTTATGTTTTACCGGTTGCACTAGTTATTGAAGGCTCTCATCACTCTTTCAATATGAAAAATATAAAATACAATTTAACGGAAAGATATAAATCATTAGCTGGAATTATGAATAGAAAACATTCAGAAATTTTATTTTTATTCTATTATATATTGTAAGTATTATTTTTAAACTATATAATAATTATAATAATTATACTTTTTATTTAAATAGTAAAGTTTATTTTTTTTTTTTTTTTTTTTAACTTATTTTTTTCGTTTATTTAAATTTGATTATAAAAACAATCATTTTTTTATTTTATTTTTATTATAATTATATCATCATCACCAAAAATAAATATTAATTAATCTTTTTTTTTATTTTTTTTACGATATTACTTTCAATATTTAATAATCTTTAATCAAATCTTTATTAAATTATTTAGATCATATTTTTTATTATTTTTTATATCAATTCTACAAAAAAGATTAATGATATCTTTACCAATTTTAATACTTCCAAAACTTAAAAAAATAATAACATCTTTAAAAAATGATAATTTGGAAGAATTAAACGAAGAAACTTCACAATTTTCATTTTATTTTGGAATTTTAACTTCAATTGGGATGATTTATTAATAATAGTAAAATAACAAAAACAAATAAATAACAACAACATAAACAAAAAAAAAAAAAAAATATAGAAAAAAAAAAAATAATAAAAAATAATATAATCTTTTTATTTCTTAAATATCTAAATAAATAGATATTTAATATTATAAAAACAACATCATTTTCTTTTATTTTTTTCATATGAATTTATTTATAAATATGCATAAAAAAGATTATTATTGTAATGATAAAATCAAAATTAAAAATCAAAACCTGGGTCACCCATTCAAAAAAAATTTAAAAAAAAATTAAAAAAAAAAAAAATTATTAAAATTGTTAAAAAAAAATAGAAAAAATAAAAAATATTAAAAAAAAAAATTAAACTTTAATTCATTTCATTTATTTCGCGTTCATCCAACAAACACACATACCACAGATATATAATCTTTTCTTTTTTTATTTTTTATTTTATTTATTTTTTTATCTTTTAGTACTATTACAATCATTAATGATTTAGTATAAAATCAAAATGAAATTAAAGGAAGCTTTCCTCTGGGTTAATGTATTTATTTTTGTATTATCCGTTCTTTTATGTGTATTTTTTTTCGAAAAAATATGGAATCTAGATGTATGTATTTGTATATTTATACTCATAGTATTAAATCAACAAGAATAACAAGTATTAATATTAATGTAATTACTATAGAGAACAATTGTTAATGAATTTAAAGAAAATTCGTGTTTTATTGATAGAAATATCATTACTAATAAAACTACTTTTTGGCCATGCAACACAGAGAATAACAATTTGTGGTGGTACACGTATGTATAATATATTAATAGGTAAAAAACTAAAAGAGTTATTGTTTAAAACTAACTACAACATCAAAATATAGATATTTTAAAGATGACTATTTTAAAAAAATTGTATTAAAGGGAAAAACACCCACAGAAAATAAAGATCCAGGAACTGATGAAAATAATCCAAATGAATTTTCAAATTGTTATCATGGTGTAACAATGGTACATTTTAATTATAGCAGTCCAACAGATGGCAAAATATTATTACAAAAGTCAAATATTACAGGTTTATATTCATCAAACTATACATGGATACAAGGTTATATGGTAAACTTTGAAAATAAAGAATCTTTTAAATGCTATTACAAACCATTGAATCCATACCAAGTTTTACCATTTCCACCAGAAATTTCAAATATAGGTTTATTATGGGCTTGTATTTTCTTGGGTTTAGCTGCAATTAGTTTCATTTCAATTATTATTCTTTTCGTACAGAGATATAAATATAGAAACGATAAATATCAAAACTTTTTAAATAGCAATAACAGAAAGAGTTTAGTTTTAAATTTAGGTGGTAGTAGTGGCAAGATAAGTACCGC
This sequence comes from Dictyostelium purpureum, assembly GCF_000190715.1. Lineage (NCBI taxonomy): Eukaryota > Evosea > Eumycetozoa > Dictyosteliales > Dictyosteliaceae > Dictyostelium > Dictyostelium purpureum. Next base: position 387 of record NW_003520081.1, on the reverse strand, counting down.
TGGTATCCCATTATCGATAAACCCAAGTTTAAATAGTAGTAGTGGTTTAAATAACAGTGGTAGCTTTTCATCCTCACCAAAACTATCATCCTCAAACGGTGTTGGTAGTGTTCCAAAAGGTAATATCAAAAACAGCAACAATACATCGTCATCAAAAAACAGACATAATATAATTGAATCAACTTTAGAATTTAAAGATTTCCAATTTAACCTATCTCAAGCTACAAACCAAAAACAGCCAAAACCAATTCTTAAAAATCCATCTCCTCCAAGTAATATTTCAAGTATTAATACCAACTCACCTCCAAGAGAAAGTAATATAAATGTAAATAATAATAATAATAATAATAATAATAATAATAATAATAATAATACGAATAAAAATCG
>NW_003520080.1:0-5395 GCF_000190715.1 Dictyostelium purpureum | reverse complement strand
ATAAAAAAAATGATTAATCATATATATTAAAGGTACATATACTTAATTTAAACCATTTTATATCTTTTCCATATAATTATTTTTTTTTATTATAATAAATATTTTTCAAAACAGTTCTCTTTTTTATTTATTTTTTATAATTTATTTTTTTTTTTTAAAATTTTTTATTTTCTTTCGAATATAATCCTTCTTATTAAAAAACTATCATTATTATTTAATAATCACACATAAAACAACACATATTCAGCAACACAAATAAAAAATAATAATATTTACACAATACAATCAATAATAAAATATTTTATTTGTCTTTATTTATATAATAATAAATATTTTTTATAATAATCAATTAAATTAATATTTAATAACATTAGTAATTAATAATATTTGTTTTTAGAAAACAATATTTATCAATATTTAAAATGAATAAAATCACTTTTGTTTTATATCATTTATTTTTAATGTTAATTTCTTTTATTTTAACATTAACATTACTTTGGGTATCTGTAGTAATTAATAATTATTTTTATATTGTTTACTACATTGTATATTCAATTAAAATTGCATTGTTTTTTTACACAATGCTTTATGTATGTGTCTTAATAGGAGACATAATTAGATTAATATTATATATTTATAAAATAAGAAAAATAATTATAATAATCACCTTAGTATTACTTATTGTTACTGTCCCATATCAGAATAATATTTTATGTATTATTTACCCAATATATACAGTAATAATTATTATATTTTTTTTCATTATTCTTCATATGTGTGTCTTAATAGGAGACATAATTAGATTTTTAGTCTATATTTATAAATATATAAAAAAAATTATTAAAAAGTGTACTTCTTTAAATTTTAAAGAAGACTTTGGGGATTAAAATTTATCAATAGACAAGTTACCCCAAAAAAATAGAAAAAAAAAAAGAAAAAAAAAAATAGAAAAAAAAATAGAAAAAAAAAAATATAAAAAAAAAAAATAAAATCATAAAGCAAGTAATCAGCGAATTATCATAAAACAAAAACAAACCTATATAGAAAATAAAAACAGAATTACTAATACGAATTAATAACATATTTTCAGAAAAGCATAAATATTCAATTTATCAATAGATTTATCAGTATTGGGTTCATAAAACTTTATCCCAACAAAATTTCTTCAAACTAGTTTTACATAATAAAACTATGTTCAAACTCGGGCAAATCAACAGAATCAAAAATCCATTTGATATTGGTTCAAGCGCAAACTTATGTACCTTTCGATCTCTTATAGATACTGGTGCATAGTTATTATGTATTAAAGAAACATTGGCAAAAGGTGAAACTAGTCCACTCAACACTAAAGAATCTTCTCAATTTAATTAACTATTTTATGTGCATCATTAATTTGCTCTGGCCAGGCAACTATGATTGAACTCAAATAGTTTTAGATTATTAACAGATAAAGAGCACATACGCTTTCTTAACTAGTTTCAAATACCAAACACCCACAATTCGATTACCAAATATAATTAAAATATGCAACTCTCCAAAGAAATTGATTTCGGTACATTTTTTCAATTAAAGTTATAACCTCTTGCCACTTAAGCTCAGAGTTTCAAAATAATCATTTATAGTTTATAAAATTAATTATCTATATTTTTAAATAAAGATTATACATTAAAAATATATTTAAATTTTAAAATAGAAAAATATTTTATTTTTTAATTATTTCAATATTATTTTTTTTGTTTGGGGTTATATTTTATTTAATTTTTAAAATAATATAATTTATAAATGTATGTTTATCTAATTATAACCATCTTGAATAGAAAAATCATTTCATAAATTTTTATTAAATCATCTTATTGTTATAATTTATTTCTTCAGATGAATTATATTTCACAAATTTACCAAAGTATAAAATAAAATATTTATTTTTTTTTTTAATTAAAAACAAAGTTTATATTAAAAAGATAAAAACTATATTATAAAATGTCAATTATTAGTAAATATTTATAAAACTAAATTTTAAATTTAAAAAATATAAATATTAACTTTTATTTTTATTTTATTTTTTTATTTTTTATATAGAATCTATTTCATCAATGAACCCAGTCAATGTTGCATCATCAAAATCAATGTTAACTTCATCTGGAAGTGTCTCATTCTCTGATAATGAATCAGTTTGGTTTGGTAATAGCTTAAGTGGCAGTTCATGTGGTTTCAATCCATGTTTTAATCCATGCAGTGGTGGTAACAGTAACATTATCAATATTGATATCGATATTGGTCATCGTCGTAGAAGATGCTGTTAAATTTACTCTAAAAATAAATTATATTAATATATATATTACCTTAAACTGATTCAAGTAAATATATTTATATTTTATCTGTGAAAAAAAAATAAAAAAAAAAATAACGCTTATAAATATAATTTTATTTAATTTTATTTTCTTTGTATTTTTAAATTGATTCCATCATCATATTTATCGAAATTGGGTAAATTGATGATGGTCATACCATTTATTTTTTCCTTTTATTTATTTTTAAAATCTAATTTAATTTTATATCTAATTTTAATTTATATTATTATTAATATTATTTTATTTTTTTTATTTGGTGATTGCTATTTTAAATGATTGATTGCTAATTAAGATTGCTTCTCTTGATTAGTCTATATTATCTATTTATTTATTTTTCTTAAAATATTTAACTTTTCTTCCATTCTTTGTCTTATCTCCTCTTCGATATTTTCAATTTTAAATTTTAATTGTGTATTTACATTTTAACTGTTTCCAAATGAACCTTTTGAGTCAGTAATCTCTAATTTTCTATTAATTGTTTGGTTTCCAATAATCTTTTTCCATTGCTAGCTCTCTTTTTCAATTCTATAACTTTCAAATTCATGTTCAGTCTCTCTGGTCCTATCACCATTGATTTCTTATGAAGTATTCAATGGGATGATTGGCAAATACACCTTCGCTTTTTTGTGTTTGAATATATCCAATTTTTTACTAAAGATTGATAGATATTGTAAATATTGATCATTAACTTCGCCCTGTGTTAATAAACTATAAACAAATAAGGATTAGTATATTTTTAACTTTAAATATAAAGGTGTTATGATATACATACGTTATTAAATCATCTGAAATTGAACCTCGTCAATTATTTTATGTAATTTTTCAACTTCATTTTTTCTGTTTGTGCATTTAAATTTCATTTAATGTATAAAGCAATCACAGAAAAGAAATGTGTACATTACAAGAATTCATTAACATCTAGATAAATGATAAATATTAATATAAATAATTAAAACAAGAGAATATGTTTAAAAAACCATATGATACATACAATCGGGTAAATATCTTGATAGAGTGCTTTCATTTCTTTGTCACATTTTTCTAGTGATTCTCCTACCTGTTTTGAATATTGAATTAAATCTATGTTATTTTTGTTGAAATCTTGAACTACTTGTTATTTTTCTGAATATTCCTATAATTTCTTTTCAAAGTCATCGATATAGTCCATTACATTAATTGTAGTCAAATCTAAATCGAATTTAAATTCCATATTCTTGTTATTGTCATCATCTTCTTCTTGAGCCTCGCCAACATCACTAACGTCACGACCAACACCAAACCTACTTTCATTGTTAAATTCATTTAATGATTCGTTTAATTCGACTGCCTCATCTTCCTCATGGACCCTGAATCCTTTTTCAACCTCGTCATATGATGTTAAATTATTACTTGTTGTCGGATTAACTGAGGAGGATGATGTAGCTACAAAACTATTGACCTATTACTATTCTTTAATGAAGATGATGGTGAAGTTGTTATAATAGTTGGAATGTTTGTTAATGATGCTGTAGATAATATTAAATTATTTCTATTTGAATTTAAACCACTGTGTACTATTGCATGAACTATTTAATGTATTATTATTATTTCAACCATTGGCATTATTATTTGAATTATTTTTAAAAAAAAATTAAAAAAAAAATTAAAAAATTTTAAAAAATTATTAGATTTTTAAAAATAAATATTATTTTAAAAATTTAAAATAGCTATGATAACGAGTTGATATTTACTAAAAATTGGGGGTATACTTTGAAAGAATCACAAACAACACCCAAAGACAGCTTATGATGAATATGAAATAAGAAAACAATTAAATCAGGCATTTTTCCCCTACGGTGATACCGATAAATGGTAAAAACTGAAGATAATCATAATTTTTCAATCACTTAATAAACACTAAAGTAATAGGTCACTCAGTCGTAGAAAATATATTAAAAGTAATAATATCGAAAGTGAAATGTATATCCAATAAGAGAATAAGATTGAACCTAGAAACATTACCAGCAAGTCTTAAATAATATATTAATAAAACAACAAAGAACTACCATCAAAAAATTAAATAAATAAAATAGTTATATGTTAATGGCATTAAAAATATACAAATAAATTACTTTTTTTTTTTATGAATATTTTATTTTTCTTTATTATAGTCAAATAAAATATTTATTTATTATTATAAAAATTAAATTATTTTTTATTATTTTGATAATTGTTTTTAAGTGTTTTATACTGGATGAGGTTTTAAAAATCAATACTATTTTGTATTTTAGTTTAATACTTTTGAATTTTCTTAAACTTCACTTTTATCCTGAATTTCATCTTCTATTTCTATTCAATTGCATCTTCACTTTATTATTTTAAGAATTAAAAAATGCCTTGGTGGCTTAGTTGTTAAAACTGTTTTTATAAAAGATATTTGAATCTATATTGTTAAAATAAAAAAGTATTAATATAATGATAAATGTAAATGAAAAAAAATAAAAAAATAATAATATTACCTTATTAGAAAAGTGATTTTGATCTAAATCTTCAAGAATTGAGATGATACGAACCATATGGTATAAACGACAATCATCACTTACTAAATCGAAGAGTAAAGAAATTCTTTTTTCAGTTTCTTCTACATAATCGAATAGACTGATTCCTTGATTATTCTATCTTTATTGAAACTATAAAATCAAGGAAGTTGAATAATAGTAAAAATATTTTATCAAAGAAATCTCTGAAATCATTTGAACAAAATTCGGGAATTGTTTCAATTTTTGATTTGAGAGAATTTACCCAAGATAATAATGGAATCTTTAACTTCTTCCCAACAGTATTTTTCTGGAAAGGCAATTGGGTCTACAATTAATTTGAGGCTATCAGAGATGAATTTACGGTTTTCTACGGTAGCATCTGAACTTCCCCATTCTTTGATAATCATTTTAGTTAATAAAGAGCTGGCTTTATCCATAACACTATTTAAATATTTTACACTACCATGGCACTTGAGAGCAAGATTTAATTGGTAGTTAATAGCTGAAGCATATTGGTTGTGGCTT
>NW_003520079.1:0-5481 GCF_000190715.1 Dictyostelium purpureum | reverse complement strand
TTTAAATTATTATAATATTGATTCTTGAGAAGGATGTTGGGGTGTGTTTTTATAATAATTTTAAATTGGATGGGAGTTAATTATGAAAATAAAAATAAATAATATTTGATTATCCAATGAAATAATAAATTAAAAAAAATAAAAAAAATAAAAAAAAAATTTAATGTAAAAACACACACATAATATAAATTATTTAAAAAAATAAATAAATAAACCACAAATAATTTAATTAATATTATTATTTTAATTAAATTAATTAAATATTAATTTTTTCTATATATATAATATTTTTTTATATTGTAATTCTTTTATAATGGAATGAGGTGATGGAATTTTTGTTGTAATTATCTATTGCTTTTTTTAAAAGACACACACAACACGATAAAAATAAATATTAAATATTACTACTACTATTAATAGTAAGAAATATTATTATTTTTGCTATTTTTTTAAAACTAAAGAAAAACATATAAAATTATTTTTAATATACGATAATTATTAAACTTACTCCATAAAAGGTAAAGTATACTATAAATTATAAATAAACCTTTTGTTTTTGAAAATATCGGTATTATAGTATTTATTATAAAAATTATTTTTTATAATAAACATTTAACAATGAGGTTTTTTGATTTATAATGATTATTTTTATAATTTGTGAAATATGAAATTAATTAAAAAAAAAATACTATTCTAATTTTAATTAATTTATATATCTATTATAATTATTATTTTTATTATTTTTATTGTTATTGTTAAATTATAAAAATTTTAAAAAAATTATTAAAAAATGTATTTCTAAAGGATGAATATAAAAATATAAATTTTGTATTTAAAATTATTATTTTTGTATTTTTTCTTTATATAGTTTTTATTTTTGTTTTTATCTTTCTAAAAAGTTGTTTTAAAATAAAATAAAAACTTTTTTTTTAAAGAGTAGAGAAAGCTTTAGAAAAAACAAAAAAAAAAACCATACTCATAGTTTTTTAATTGTAATAAATATTCAATGGATACTAATATTATGTAAATTTTGAATAAACATTTTCTATTATAGTATTATGTGTTTCGTATTTTTCATTTTTTAGAAATGGGGGTAATAATAATTAATTCAATTTTTAAAAATTATTGTGTGTTAATAATAAAATATTTTTTTTATATTTTTTTTAAATTTTTTTTTTATATTTTTAGTTTTTAAAAATTTAATTTTTAATTACCAAAATTAATTAAAGTTTTGAAAATAGCCCATTAAATTGAATTTAAAAGCATAATTTTCTTTATATAATTTTTTACTTTTAATGGGGCAAAATAGTTTTAATAATTATTAAATAATTATAGTTTTTAAGAAAATATCATCATTCCTATTTATGACTTCTTTTATTTGATAAAATTTATATAATCCATATTCTAGATTTATAAAGAAAAAAAAAGTAAAAATAAGTATATAAAACAAGATATTTATATCAATTTTTATTACCTCTTTTTTTTTATAAGTTTAATTTTTTGAAATTTTTTAGTTTTTTTTTTAGTTTATGTATTTTATTATATTTTTTTAAGGTTTTTTTATTTTGGTAAAAAGTTTATATATTTATTATCTTTTTGGAGTAATTTCTTTATTTTTTACCAAACATCTTCATCATATTTAAAACTTCTGGATTGTTTAACATGCTACCAATGTCACCATTCTTTAATGATTCAGCCATTTGTGGGTTTTGCATGAATTGATTGGCCATATTTCTAATCATTGGATTGCTCATTAAACCGTTAATGTCGATACCACTGAGATCTGGCATACCTGGAATATTTCCTAAACCACCCATACCATTATCTTCTTCTTCACCATTTTGAGCGAATTTTTGGGCAGCAGATAAAGATGCTTTGAAGGTTTCATTGTTTGGTTCAATATCGACAGCTTTTTGATAGGCATCGATGGCTTCTTCATAACTACCTAATGAAGCATAGGCTGAACCCATTCTATTATAAGCTTTACCATACTTTGGATTTCTTTTGATGGCTTCTTTACAATCTGAAATAGCTTCGTTGTACATCTTTAATGTGGCGTAGGTTGCACCTCTGTTGGCAAAATAAATTGCATTTGAATCGTCATAAAGAATGGCTTTATTGTAACATTCGAGAGCACCTTTAGTATCACCTTCATTTAATTTATTATTACCTTCAACTTTAATTTTTTCTGCAATTGCTTTAATTTCGTTCTTTTTACTTTCAATGAATTTTTGTTTTGATGCATTTAAAACTGGTTCAATTTCTTTAAAAAATAAAAATAATTATTAGTATTTTATAAACAAATCTATTGTATGATTATGGTGTAGTTATCATTATTATTATTATTATTATTATTATTATTATTATTATTATTATTATTATTGATGTTGGTTTTAAACTATTATTACTTACGATCTGGGTTATTAAAGGCACCTTTTTGTTCAATTATATTTATAAATTGTTTGAATGAATCTAAGAGTTCTGCTGGGATTTCAGAGTAGGCTTTTTCAAGTAATTCTTCTTTTGATTTTTTAGTGGTGGTGGTAGTAGTGCTGGTGGTGGAAGCTGAAGTATTGTTATTTAAGTAATTTTCAAAAATTGTGGATAATGGAGTTGAAACTTGTAATGAGGTATCCTTTTCATCGACGCCAAAAACATCTCTGATACATTCAACAGCAACTTGAATACTTTCAGCACTATCTGAATCGTTTGTAGTTGATTCTTTTAAGAATTGTAAAATACTGACTGCTAATTTTTTGTTATTATCTGCCATTTTAATATTTTAAAAAATTATTATAATAATAATGATTTATTTAAATTTAAAAAATAAAAAAAAATAAAAAAATTTTTAAATTTAAAAAAAAAAATTAAAAAAAAAAAAAAATTTTAAAAAAAATATTTAAATATTTTTTTTATTTTTTTATTTAATTTAAATAATATAATATAATAATAATAATAATAATAATTAAAAAAACCTCCACTCAACTGCAGTCAACATAATTATTATTTAACACTTTGTTAAAGTTATCAAAAAAAAAAATTAAAAAAAAAATTAAAAAAAAAAAAATAAAAAACTATACATTGTGAAGTTGGACGACATTAAACTGTTTTTATAATAATAATTTTTAGGTGTTATTTAAATTTTTATATACTTAAAATAGTAATACTAAAACAACACACTAAAATAATAAAAAACAGAAATAAATAATAATATAAAGTAATAATAGGAATAATAATAAATATAAATAAATAAATAATGACAGCATATAAAAGATTAATTCAAGAATATAAAGATTTAACATTAAACCCACCAGAAGGTATTATAGCAGGTCCAACTGATGAAGAAAATTTATTTATTTGGGACGCAGTTATTATGGGACCCCCAGATACAGACTATGAAAACGGTTTATTTACTGCAGTTTTAACCTTTCCTACCGATTATCCTTTAAATCCACCAAAAATGAAATTTTTATCTGAAATGTTTCATCCAAATGGTAAGTATCAATACTACTATTAATAATCACTTTTTAAACTCTTTTTAACATATATTATAAAATAAAAAGTTTATCCCAATGGTGAAGTTTGTATAAGTATATTACATCCACCTGGTGATGACCCAAATCATTATGAAAGTAGTGTCGAAAGATGGTCACCTGTTCAATCAGTCGAAAAAATTTTATTATCTGTTGTATCAATGTTATCAGAACCAGTAAGTAGATAAAACCATAGATTCTAATTTTCATAAAGAAAAAACATTAACATTAATATTAAAATAAACTTAGAATATAGAAAGCCCAGCAAATATAGAAGCAGCAAGAATGTGGAGAGATAATAAAAAACAATTTAGAGATAAAGTTCATAGAACAGTTAGAAAATCGTTAGAACTTGAAGATGAAATATAACAATAATAATAATAATAATAATAATAATAATAATAATAATAATAATAATAATAATAATAATAATAATAATAATAATAATAATAATAACGATAACGATGCATCCTAAAATATATATAGAATTAAAATAGAATATAACATATCCTAAGCATTTAATTGTACAAATAAAAGTTTACACCTAAAAAAATATAATTATATTATATTATATTTTAATAATTACATATGAATGTCTTTTTAACATTCATTTTAACCAAATTTTACTATATACAATTTATTTTTATTTTTTTAAAATTATTTTTTATATTTTCATATTGTTATTTCACTTATTTGATGATTATGCAGTGGTTGTAGTTGATTCTGCTGATGATGCTGGTGATGGTGATGATTCTGGTTTAGTAGCAGCTTGTACAACTGGTTTTTTTGGTAATGGATATTGCTTCATAACTTTATCTAAATTTTTACCGAAAACTGAATGCATAATTTGAATTTTTCTAGCATCATGAATTTTATCTGATTTTAATTTATTAATAATTGTTTCTGACTCTTTAACTATAATAATAAAATTGAATGTTAATACATTAGTATCCAAATGCCAATAATAATAATAATAATAATGATGATAATGATAATGATGATGATAATTTACATTGTTCTTTAGTAGTATCTTTTCTTTGTTGACCTAAAACCAATTGATAAATTGCCCATTCAATTTGTCTGTTGAATTTCTCTTCTGCAGTTTCTGGTTTTGGTGGCTCTGGTTTAGCAACAACAGCTGGTGTTGATGAAACACCAGATTCTTGTTCTTGTTTTTGTCTTAATTTCTTTTCCTTTTCTTTTAATCTTTTCTTTTGACCTTTTGATAATTTAGTTTCCTCTGTAGTAGATACATTTTCTTCTTTATTGTCAGTAGTATCAACTTCCTCTTCTTCTTTTTTATTGATATCTAAATTATTTAATTGTTCATTTACAATTTCTGTGCCACTGGTTGCTGTTTCCATTTTTTTTATTTTATATTTAATTTTAAAAACGAAAAAAAACTATTTTAAAAAAAAAAATAAAAAAAGGGTGTGTTTTTATAAAAATTTAAAAAAAAAAATTTAAAAAAAAAAAAATAAAATATTAAAAAACGAATGTATTCATTTCACTAATTGAATTTATATAATATTGTAATTATATAATTTTAATAATATTATATAATATTATAATATTATATAATATTATATAATATTATATTATTAAATTTTATTTTATTTTAGTTTTCTATTATAATATTATTGTTTTTTTTTTATAATAATTATTTTTATTGGGCAAGTTAAAACTATGGTTATAAAATTGAAAATGTTTTATTATGAAAATATATACTCGTCATCATCAAAATCAAAGTACCTTTTTATAAACAAAGAGAAAAAAACTATTTTACATTTTCTTTAAAAAATCAATAATATCTAAAATATTTTAGTTAATTTTATTTATTTTTAATTTTTTAAATAAAAATCAGTGTGTGATTTGGATCATTTGATTTTAATATTGGGTATGCCATAAATAGACTCCATCGCACAAAAAATTTAAAAAAAAAAAAAAA
>NW_003520078.1:0-5520 GCF_000190715.1 Dictyostelium purpureum | reverse complement strand
AGGGCGATGAGATTAAAAACCATTGATCACTAATTGAAACAAAAAATGGTTTAGGAGCGACATGAAGAAGGAATGGCACTTGTGCACTTTAGTTTTGATAATTCTACAGCGATTTTTCACATCTCAATGTTTAATAGATGAATGTTTATCTTCTAAGCTTTGGGCTTTGTATTACCCAAAGACCAGGATTACCTTTTATCTAAACAATAAAGTAAATTAAAAATATTTTCCATATATATAACAAATTATTACTCTTTTATATTAATACAATTATTCTATTTTAATAGAGTTAAAATACTATATTTAAAAGGTACAAAATTTATTTAACTTTCTTTGAAAAAAGGCTAAATTTAAAAAAAAAAAAATTTTATAATTATTTTTAATCAATTTGTCAATTTTTTCTTTTATTTTGTTAGTGTGTGGGTGGGGTATTTAATATGTTTGAGTGTGTGTAAATGTGTGGGTGTGTGATTTGGTGTGGGGTGTTTAATATGAGTGTGGTTTTTAATTTAATTTTTTTTTTTTGTTATTTATTTTATAATTTAAAAAAAAAATTTGCTGTATTTTTTTTTTTTTTTTTGTTTTATTTTATTTTTTTTAATCATAAACATATTATTTAAAAATAATAAATAAATCAAATATAGTATTTATTAACAACCATAAAAACAATAACAACAATATTACACATCATTTTTTATTATTTTATTATCACCAACATCACAAACACAATATTAAATACAATACACATAGGTACAAATACATTTTATAAAAATACATCCCACATTATCAATATTATATAATAGATTAAAATAATAACTTTTTTTTTTTATTTTATTTTTTTTTTTTTTTTTCATTTACGAGCAAAAAATTGCGATTAACCACCTCTGTATTCCTCTATATTTTATTTGTTTCATTTTATAATATTTATTTTAATGATTATTATACAATATATCTCTGTATTTTTCAAAAAATAATAAATAATATTTTTTATAATAAATAATTAAAAAAAAAAAAAAAAAAGTAAAATTTTATAAAAAAAAATAAAAAAATTTTATTTTTTTAAATTTTTAATAAATTTTTTAAAAAAAAAAACAACTCTAAATTTAAAAAAAAAAACTAATAGAGATAATATTAATTATCATATTTTTAATCACATCTTCAAAATCATATTAAAATTATTTATATTTAACATTTCTTATTAGATATTCATAATAATAGTAATAGTAGTAATAATAATATTTATTTGTTAATACAGAAATAAAAAAATATCCTATAATATCAAATAATTTAAAAAATTTATGGAATATATAAATAGGAAAAAAAAACTATAAAATTATATAATATAGTAGTTTCAGAAAATAAAATACAGCGAAGTTAAAAAAAACAAATAGCTGTTGTACATATTGTAGTAATAAAAATCATTAGTAATATAAATTGTAATATAATAAAATTTAATACACACACAACACAAATATAGTATTCTCCTTTATGGAACTGTATCAATATTAAATCAATATTTATTATCAAACCAAATTTTCACATAATAATAGTATTGTTTCTATATTTACTTTTTATTTCATTTGGTTCAAAAGAGACACCAGCTATTAGCATCAGAAAATAAATCAACAAAAAAAAAAACAACACTTACACAATATTGCTCATTTTAATATATACAAAACAAAGAAAATAACCCACACCACCCAAAAAAAAAAAAAACCAAAATTATCTTTTTTTTTTATTATTTATTTTTAAAAATATATATTATGTAAACAATATTTTTTATTTGTTGGTTCTCTTTTTTTCTTTTGTTTTTTTTTTTTTTTAATTTCAAATAAATTTTTAATATTATTTTTAAAATATTATATTAATTATTTTTTTTTTTAATAGAATTTATTTAATTGTAGTAATATAGTACCATTAGAATTATTTATTTAAATCCTCAATTATAAAAATAAAACTAATCAAATCAACATATTTATAACTTGTAAATATAATAATTGCAACAAAAAATCAAAAAAGTTATATATAAATTATATATAATTTTTAATAAATAAAAAAAATGAAGGTGAAAATATTTTCAAGTAAAAAAGATAAAAAATCAGATATACCCCAATCAGCATCACAGCATAATGCACTAAATTTAATTCAACAACAGCAACAACAACAACTAATGCCGGGTATAGGGCATCAGCAAATACAACAACAAATACAAATTAAAGCACATGATTTTTGTGGAACTGTAATGATATTGGGTAATACAGAGAGCGGAAAAACAACATTACAGAGACAATTGGATATATTATATGGTACAGAAGCATTGGATCCAAAATACTATCAAAGATTAATTTACGCAAATACATTAGCAACCTTAATTCGTTTTATAGAAAACAGTGAGCTTTTAAATGTTTTATTATTACCAGACAATGTAGAAAGAGTTAAAAGAGTATTAAGCCAACCCTCTGAGTTGGCAAGAAATAAACTACCAAGATTTCCCTTAAAACTTGGTTGGGATTGTAAATGTTTATGGGAAGATAAAGGTATTCAAGCCGTGTACGCTCATTCAAAACACTGCTCCGAATTTAGAACACCAGGTAGACCAAAATAGTAACTATTATATTTTTCATACATATTTCCAATTGCACAAATTTACTAACATCTCTTTTTTTTTTAAAAAAAAAGTTATATGGATAGAATGTTTAAAGTATTTGACCCACATTATACACCAACAGAAATGGATATTATAAGTGCATATGACCAAAACGATTCAATTCAATCATCAACTATACTATATAAAAGATTTAAAGTAGATTTATTTGGTTCATCAGGTAAAGAGTCAACACCAAAAAATTGGGGAGGTCTATACCAAAGTTATAAACCAAACTATATATTCTATGTTGTAGCATTAAAAGAGTAAGCATATCTATATAAAAATATAATTTAATATAATTTAAATACTAATCTCACAATAACAATTAGTTATTTTTCAGATCAATTTCAAACACCAGATTCATCAATTGCAGAAATCTGCCGTACCCATGTTCATAAAAATTTATTATTAGAATCATTAAATTCATTTGAAAGTTTAGTTAGATCAGAGTTATTTGAAAAATCACTTGCGGTCAATTTAATTTTTAATACAAGTGATATATTTTATGAAAATATAAAGCAGTTTGATCTAAGATCATGCTTTCCAGATTATGATGGTACAAATGACCCAGAACAAGCAATTTCTTTTATTTCAGATAAATTTAGTAAATTTGTAAGTTTTCATTATTTTTATTAATATTATCACAAGAATTTTAAATATTAACTTTATTTTATAATTTATAATTTAGTTAACAGATAAAGAAAAACCTTTTAAAATTCATGTTGTAAATTTATTGGATAAAGCAAATGTAAGAGATGAATTTGAAATGATTTTAGAACAATTAAGATTAGATGCAGAAAAGAGGGGTTTCACAACACCATGGACATCACATAACTCATCACCAGTATCATCAATTGGTTCAAACAATTCAAGTCGTTTACCAACTAATACATCAGTTCAAATACCAGGTTTATACGATATTGAAGTTAGTAATAAACGTCAACAACAAATATTACAACAACAGCATCTATATCAACAACAACAACAGCAACAGCAACAGCAACAGCAACAACATCATCACCCAACAAGTACTATTGGTAGTATGGGTAATAACTCAATTAGTAGCGCACTAGATTCAAATACAGATAGTAGTTATAGCAATAGTGAGTCAGCATGTTCATCAATGACCTCATTACCATCCATCGCAACCACTACAACCACAACCACCACAACATCACTAACATCCTCAAATAAATCGGTTGGTAAAGAACCAAAACCATCAAAAGAACCAAAATCAAAAGAATCAAACCCTCCAAAACCACTAAAAGAACCAAAAGTTAAAGAAGAAAAACCTCCAAACCCATCAAAAGAACCAAAAGTAAAAGAAGAAAAACCCTCCAAAAGAATCAAAACCACCAAAGGTTAAAGAAGAAAAACCTCCAAAAGTAAAAGAAGAAAAACTTCCAAAAGTAAAAGAAGAAAAACCTCCAAAAGAATCAAAACAACCAAAAGTTAAAGAAGAAAAAGCTCCAAAACCAGCCAAAGAAGAAAAACCCGCCAAAGAATCAACACCAAAGAAGAAGAAAGTTAAGGGCTCGACCATTGCATCAATCCAATCAGGCCATGGATCACTCCAAGGTAGAAGAAAAAATATGGAAGATACACACGCATTATATGATAATTTATTAGCTGAAACCAAGTATCCAGGCACAAAAGAAGATCAAATCTCATACTATGCAGTTTACGATGGTCATGGTGGTACCGAAACATCAAAAGCTCTCGAACCCATTGTACATAAATGTTTGGTCGAAACCCAAGCCTTTAAAGATGACGATTATGAAAAAGCATTCAAAGACGCATATACTGAAGCTGATAAATTAGTAATACCCAAATGTGAAAAGAGTGGTAGTACAGGTGTATCTGCATTATTAGTTGGTACAACTCTTTATACTGCAAATGTCGGTGATTCTGAAATTGTATTGGCACGTACAACCCAAAATAGCACACCAAAGAATCTAATTTATGAGCCAGTATTACTTTCATACAAACATTTAGCAAGTGATGATCAAGAAAAGAAGAGAATTACAGGTATGGGTGGTATGATTATTTTCAATCGTCTTTTTGGTAGTTTGGCCGTAAGTCGTTCATTTGGTGATAAAGAATATAAAGAAGGTGAAAAGAAATTCTGTGTTGCTGATCCATATCAAACAACAACCGAATTAACCAACCGTGACCATTTCTTCATTTTAGCTTGTGATGGTCTTTGGGATAAAATAAATTACGAAGAAGCCGTTGAAATAGTTCAAAAAAATATAAAATTAGGCAAAACTTCAGAAGAAATTTCTCAAATATTAGCTCAAGATTCCTATGATCGTGGTTCTACTGATAATATCACTGTATTAGTTGTAATATTAAATTGGAAATAATAAATAATAATAATAATAATAATAATAATAATAATAGTAATAATAATAATAGCAATAATAACAAAAACAATAATTATAATAAAATAATAATGATAATAATAAAAATAGAATATTCCATAAAAATTATTAAAAAACATATATTATTTAATAAAATAGTTTAATTATTTGCATGCTTAATGCTTTATGGTAATTTTTTATTCAAGATTTTTATTTAAATCAAAGTTTACAAACATTATTATACTAAAAAGATTTTTATTTAAATTATAGTAATTGTAAATAAAAATAGGTACAAAAAATCTAATTTCAGTTTTTCCAATTGTAATATTTTTTTATATTTTCAAAAGAATAATTTAAAAAAAAAATATATGAAAAAAAAAAAATTATTCACAGTTTTAAATTCATTGTTATAGTATTAATTTATATTAACATTATTTATTATCCAAATTAATATTTATATTTTTTCAATAATTTTTTAAAAGGGGTTTTTAACACACCAACACACATGTA
>NW_003520077.1:0-5523 GCF_000190715.1 Dictyostelium purpureum | reverse complement strand
TTTTAGTAAATGAAGAATGAAAAAAAGATAGTAAAAACATATAAACCAATACTTTTGGAGATAACTAAATTTGTTATTAAATAATGATAAACCAATGTGCATTCTTTAAAAACAAAAACAATATGCAATTAATTTAATCTTAACAACAATGAATAATGGTAGTATGGGTATATATGAGTTAAAATGTGATTAAATTAATTGTCTTATATATACAACTATTATAATTAAAAAAAGTTTCAATCTACAATCGATTATCTTAGATAGTTATCTCTTTAAAAATAAAAGTGATTATAACTAATGACTTGATTATTACTGTTACATACTGATTATAAGGAATATACCTTTAATTGCTATAATAATTATAATATGATAAAATAATGAATTGTGTGTTGTTTTATAAATTTAAAAAAATAAAAAAAAATAAATAATTAAAATTATAATTTTTAAAAATTATTTTTTTTTTTGAAAATTATAAAAAAAAGTCATATGAATTATTTATAAAAATGGAAATATGTTATTGTGTAAAATCTAACAAAATGAATATATTATAGTTTTATAAAACTTAATTTTTTGTTCCAATATAAAACAATAATAAAAAAAAATAGAATTGATATTTTTTAAAAAAATTGATGTGTGTATTGGTGTATAATTTTTTTAATTTTGTCTTGGTTTATTTAAAATTTAAAAATATTAAATATGTGTGTCTGTGGGAATTGGGAGGTGGTTGATAAAAAGTTATTTTTTTTTCTTGGTTTTTTTTTTGTCCACAGATATATTAGTTGAGTTATGATATAAAAAACAAATATTAAAAAAATGTTAAAATAATTATTTGATTCTATTCCTATTTGTGATTTTTTGTTTTGGAAAATATTATAAAAAAAAAAAAACTAGAACGATAGAAGGGTTTATTATCTTTTAAATATGAAACATACAATTTTATTTATATAAATCTATTTATTAATTTTTTTTTCTTTTGTTATAAATATAATAAAAATTATTAAAAAAAAAAATATTTAAAAAAATATTTAAAAAAATTCAATAAAAAAAAAAAAAATTAAAAAAATAAAATTTTAAAAAAAAGTTTTTTTTTTTTTTTTTTTCCAAAAAGCAGTTACTTTCTCTATATTTATCTATTCAATCCAAAAAGCAGTTGATTATCTATATGTATACATTCAATCCAAAATAAAGGACCTTTGTGCCAAAGGAACATATAATGTAAAATTTAATTTTTGAGAATAACATATAAAATAAAATCCTCCTAAAAAAAAAGGGTTAAAAAATAAGATATTTTTTTTTTTAATCCAAAAAAAAAACTTTCGTTCGAACAAATAAGATAATAGAAAATAAAAGAAGATTGATTGGAATTTTTCTTTTGGTAGAGAAAATATATATTTTTCTTTGTACAAAATAGTTTTATTTTTTTTTTTAATTTTTTTTTTTTGTTATATATATATTTTTTAACGAGTGATTTGAAAAAAAAAAAAGTGATATTGGTTTATATGGGGGAATAAAAAGAGTATATTATATATTATATTATATATTTAACATTGGATTGTATTATAAAATTGGTTATTTATATTATTATTTTTAATTTATAATTGTTGGTAGTGAATCATAACCATTGGTAGCGGGTAAGGTTTCTCTTTTAGAGTAATATGGTTCGAGTACAACATCCTTAGGGAAGTTTCTAAGACGTGGCTCGCCAGTTTGAACGTCGATAGTTAATTGAAGTATTTTGGTGAATTGTGGGCATTCAGATAAAAAGTCTGGAAGGGTTTTCTTTGCACCAGCAGTATCATCCGCTTTAACTAAATAGTGACGAATTCTTTTCTCTGGATCTGGATCATCAACTTTATAACCGACAGCGAAATGACCAGCGTGACGTTCACTGAAACGAATTAAAAATGTTCCTTGATCTTCATTACGAAGGGCTTCTTCAACACTTTGACGAGAGATAAAGCCATAGATTAAACCAGATTGCCACATTGAACAGACATGACGTTGATAACGAAGTTTTTGAAGACCCTTACCAAACCATACCCAAAATGAATCAAATGATGATTGAGGAATCATCGGTTTGCTTCCAAAGAATTGATGATGTATATACATAAGTTCGTGACGTGATAAATAACGAGTTGGTTTCATAAAATCTTGACGGGTTGCACGTAAAAAGTGTCTTTGAAGTTTATTTGCATATGAAGCCCAAGGTATTTCGTTATTATTTCCAAAAGAATCTTTTTTAAGAAGAGTACCATCTGATTCTTCATATTGACACTCATTGGTGATGACAATGAATGGTGAAGATGGTGGTGATTCAATATTTACTGGTGTACCACCGACAACTTGAACTTGCATACCAAACTTAAGGGTAACTGGGTTCTTTCTAGTACCATTTAAGAATTTTAAATGATATTTTGCCAAACGATTGGTTTCATCCATAGATACAACTTCTGTTTCAATTGTTTTTGGTGATGAACTTGTCTTTGAACCTTGTTGATTTTCTACAATCATTGTAGCTCTTACTTTACCAATCATTTGTAACTCTGTTCTTGTACCGCTTAATAATTGGACTACTACTGGGTCATCTTCTAAAGGCTTACATTTGGTAATGACCATTGGGAATGGTTGTTCAATAACTACAAGGGCAGCAATGGTTGGTGGTGGATTTTGTGGACGAACTAATAATTGAAGCTCTTCGTGGTAAAGTTCTAATTGGATACTTTGAATAGTTAGTTCATGTAAAAGGAAAATCACGTTTCTAATTTCTGGTGGTGAAAGGACAAATGTCTGGTCAATTTGTTGAAGTGATGTAATTTCGGCATCAATTTGTTTTTTCAATGTATTTTGTTCATTATCGAGCATTTGGAATGTTTCTTTTTGAGGATGAGCCAAAACTTGTTTTTGAACAATTTTCATCTTTTCTAATTGTTCTTTTTGTGCCAAATGTAATTTCAAGCATTCATTGATAATTTGTTGATGTGGTTGTAAAACATTACCATATGGTGTATTAATTAATAAATGATCTGGTAATGGTAATGAATTGTTATTGCAATGAAGTTGATTTTGAACTTGATTATTCATTTGTTGTAATTCTTCATTTGATGGCAATGATATATTATTATTATTATTAGTTTGGATTGGTTGTAATTGATCAACCAATGATGGTTGTGAAATAGTTTGGTGAATAATTGGTAATTGTTCAATTTGTTGCATTGTTTGAATTGGTTGTAATTGCGGAATATTTTGAATAGTTTGTGGTTGGTGAATTTGAATTGGTTGTTGTTGTTGTTGTTGTTGATTTATTTCAATTTGAGTGGGTGATGTTTGAATTGGTTGTAATTGTTGTTGTAATAATTGTTGTTGAATTTGAGCACCATCAATTTGGAAAAATGGTTCAATTGGTACCTATTTTATATTGTATATGTAAATAAATTTTATTTTATTGATTAATTAATTTAATTGTTGGGGATATTATTAATTATTGAAATTAAATTAAAATAAAGGAAAAAAAAATATAATAGTTTTTAAAAAAAAAAAAAAATTAAAAATTAAAAAATAAAAAAAAAAATAAATTAAATTAATTATTTGAAAAAAAAAAAAATTTAAATTTTTAAAAATAAAAATTATAAATTAGTAAAAAACTTTCATACAGTGTGTGATTTTTTTTTTTTTTTGAAAAAGAAATAGATTTTATAATAATTGAATGAAATTATTATAATAATAGGAGATGGATGGCAAAAAATGATATAACAATAATAATAAAACAATTTTAAAATAATTAATTAAACAAAAAAAATAAATAATAAAAATAATGGATTATTTTTTTATGGATAAAATAAAATTATTATTAATTTTAAAAGGAAAAAAAAAAACAAATAAAATTTTATTAACAAAAAAAGTAATTATAATAAAATTTGATATGTAAAACCGAGTTATTTATAAATAAATAAAAAATATAAAAATAAATAAATAAAAAAGATTTTATCAAAAACTTACAGTTTGACCAATATTTTGATTAACTTCTTGAGTATATAATGGATATTGATATAAATTTTGTGTGGCACTATTTACACTCAAACCCTCTGTTTTTATTGCAATTGTAGTTTGTTGTGGTTGTTGAGTATATAATTGTTGTGTTTGATTTTGATTTTGATTCTGATTTTGGTTTTGATTTTGGTTTTGATTTTGGTTTTGATTTTGGTTTTGGTTTTGGTTTTGATTTTGATTTTGTCCTGATCCATTACTTTAAAATTAAAAAAAAAAAAAAAATTAATATTTTAATTTAAATACAAAAAAAAACAATTATAATTATTATAATAATTTTGAAATTATTTTAAAAATATAAGAGATATTTGTATAATAAAAAGGTAAAATTTAGGAGGTGTGTTTTGTATTTTATAATTAATAAAAATTCATATGAATTTTAATTTATGGAGAAAATAAAAAAAAAATATTTGGATTGACACATGTGAGCACTACTATTTAAATGAAGCACATAATGTATGATGTTATAAAATTTATTTTGAAAAATGACATTTACTTAAATTATGTATATTTAAGTGAATGAAAAGAGAATATTGTGTGTGGGGGTGGGTGAGTGGGGTAATAGGTGTATAATTTTAAATTTTCTAATAAAGTTAAATAATAATCGATAATTACTCTAAAAAAGTCATTAATGACATTAAATCATCATTAGTTGTATTGAATCCATCTGAGGGAAAGTCACTTGAATCTTGTTCTTGCTTAACATCAAATCCACCGTTAATTGCATCTAAAGGTCTTTTCTTTGGATTGCTCATTGTATGTATTTGGGATTTATTATTATAATGTGTGTAAAAATTTGTAATTTGGAACTATTTGAAAAAAATAAAATATTAATATGAAATTCCTGTAATTCTGTAAATAAAAAATATAACTATTATTATTTAATATGTAATATAATATTTAATATTTAATATTTAATATGTAATATTTAATATTTAATATTTAATATTTTATATTATTATTTTTATTATTATTATTACTAAGCTATATTATTAATGTTACTTTTTTTTTTATATATAATTTATTTTATTATAAAAATTGGTTATGATAATCAATAATATTAAAATTTATGTAGTGGTACTATTGAAAAAAACTATTAATATTATATTTTTTTCTTTATTATTGAGTGTATGAAATAACGTTTTTTTAATATTAACTTTTGTTTTTTTTTTTTCTATTTTTTTTTTCTATTTTTTTTTCTTTAGAATTTTAAAATAATCAATAAAACAAACTATATTTTATATAAAATATATTATTATTGAGTAGTATTAAAAAAAAACTAAAAAACTAAAAAACAAAATATAACAAAGCTAGTATTATTGTTAAATAAAAAATAAAAAATTTAAAAAAAATTTAAAAAAATAAAAATAAAAATAAAAATAAAAAAAAATTTAATTTTTTTTTTTTTTTTTTTTTTAATTAAACCAACTCCTATCAATTTCAAAACAATTAATGAAAAGAAAGATATGACAGTTATAT
>NW_003520076.1:0-5686 GCF_000190715.1 Dictyostelium purpureum | reverse complement strand
TCTCATTAATTCAACTGGGGAATTACAATATAATAATGTTTTAGAAGCTGTAGATTTATGTATTGATGGTTGCGATAAAATTTATTCAATAATGAAGCAATCTTTAATAGACTCTTTATTAGAAAGACAAAAAAATAAAATAGAACAATAAAGATTTAATTTTTTTTAATCCATCTATGGTAAATTATGTTATGCAAAATTCACATTTATTAAAAAAAAATTCCAAATCATTTTGTACATATATAAATCTAATAAAATATTTCGTATTATAAATAATAGATAACAAATAAAAAAATAATAATAACTTTATTTAATTTATTTTGAGACACAAATTTCATTTGAGCATTTTAAGCCTTCAATACAACCACAAAAATATTCTGTGTCAGTTTTGGTTTTACATGGTTCTCCGAGTTGGTCAAGTAGTCCGCAATAGTCAAAAACTAGACAGGTACTTAATTTTTATTTTTAAAAATAGAAGATTTTTTTTTTTTTTATTAACCAAATTAAAACAAAAAGACAATCTATTTTTTTATTTTTTGAAAAAAAAAAAAAACTTTTTTTTTTTTTTTTTTTTTTTAATTTTTTTATTTAATTTTTTAAGAAACTTATAATATTTAAAATGATCGGGAATTTTCATAGGTTTATTAAACAATATAACAATAATATTATTAAAACAAATATTATAAATAATAGAGTAATAATTAATCAAAATAAATCATTTTGTTCAATAAACAATAAAATAAATAATGAAAATAATGATAAGAAATTATATACAAATATTTTAATGGATTTAAGAGATAATCATACAAAAAACTTTACACAAAAAGAAGTCGAAAAATATATTCAATTAGAACAAGATATTTTAGTTGATAATCAGTTTTTAGATTATTATCTTGGTTTATTTTATTCACAAGGTATATTAGTAGAAAAAGATGAAGAAAAAGCATTAAAGTATTTCGAAAAATCAGCAGATAGTAATAACTCTAAAGGATTATTTTCATATGGTTTATCATTAATTATTGGATCAACTCAAGTTTTTGAACCTTTATTTCCAACATTAACAAATAAACAAATAAATAAAAATTATGATAGCAACAATAAAGATGATGAGGTTATTATTGGCGATGGTTGGGTATCACAAGCGAATGTGGAAAATAAAGATTTTAACTATAGGAAATGGCTAATAGAAGAACGAAAGAAATCACAAACCTATAAACAAGATTTAGTTAGAAAAGAAAGAGAAGAAGCCGAAAGAATTAAAAAGGGAATGAGACTCCTCAATCTTAGTGCAATTCAAAATTTACCAATTGCTCAATACCAGCTTGGCAATATTTTATTAAAAGGTTTACATAATATCGAAAAAAACGAAAAGCAGGGTTTATACTGGTTAGAAGTTGCATCAAATGACTATGATAATATTAAGGCAACTTTAGAATTGGGAAAATACTATTTAGAGCAGTACCAAATCACACAAAAAGAAGAAAACCTTTTAAAAGCAATTCAGTATCTTAGCAAAGCATCTAAAGAAGGTGATTCTGAAGCTCCATTTATTATTGGTTCAACTTTTTTAGGAAACGAAAATTATGGTATAGACTCGATAGAATATATTAAGCAATCAGTTGAAAGAGGTCATAAAGCAGCCCCTACATTTTTGGCATTACTTTACATGGAAGGTGTCGCAGGATTAGAACATTCAATTGATCAGTTTAAACACTATTTGGAAATTGGATTAGAAAGAAATGACTCCTTGGCCCATTTGGTAAAAGGAGAACTTTATTTTAAAGGTGATTCTGTTTTTGAACAATCTTATAAAAAAGCTTTACACCACTTTACTATATCTTCCAATTTAGGTCATCCTGAAGGTTTTATAAATCAAGGTGTTTGTTTCTTTCACGGTTATGGTACAGAAATTAATTATGAAAAGTCATTCTATTGTTATCAAAATGCTTTTAATTTAAATGTAAATATTAAAATAATATATTAGAAATATAATTATATTTATTAATTTCTTTTTTTTTTTTTTTAAATAGCCACAAAATATAGCCGCAATTTCAAATTTATATAATATGCACAAAAATGGTTTGGGAGTACCAAAAAATCCCGAAGTTGCCGAGTATTATTTAAACCTAATTAAAAAAATTGAAGGTGGTAATATTAAAACAATCGAAAGTAATAATCAATAAAATTAATCTTGTAAAAAAAATAATTAAAAAGATTTTATTTTATAAATATATTTTTTATTGTTTAGTTTTTTATTAATTGAAAAAAAAAAAAAAAGAAAGGAAAAAAAAAAAATGATATAGATTTACACAAAGAGATATTATTTAATTGATTTTAATTCTTATTTACAAGTTCATTTCTAATAGTTTCTCTTACTCTCATTAGAGTAATACCGAGTTGATTTCTACCACTACCATCACCGCCATCGCCCCAATAGCTATCATTGGTAGTATGTTCTACTAACTTTGCATCATTTGTTTCTATTAAAGTGAGTTGAATATCTTGATGTTGTTGAAATTTAGCTAAACAAACTTCGTACATAATTTCATCTTTAACCTAATTTTTTTTAAATCATAAAGTTAATATAAATACTATATTATTTTATTCTAAAAAACAACATACACCTTCCCAATCTTTTCTTAGAGGTAAAGATCTATTACGGCCCATCTTTGCGGCATCACCAGGTGTTTTAGTTTTTAATACGTTTAAGAAATGATCTGTACCTTCAAACTTCATAGCTTGGAATGCATGTTCTGAAGTTGGCCACTTTTGTCCTTTATAAAAAACTATTGTTGTTGTTTTAAAATTATGTCAGAACAATATAATTTTTATAAAAAATATGGTACATTAAACATACCTGTGTGTCTTGAAAAATTTGAAAAACAACCATAACCTGAACCAGCTCTATAAAAATTAATAACATTATCACCCATTTTAATTAATTTATTTTGTTTATATATATAGAATTTTTTTTATTTTGTTTATAAAAAATGAAAAATAATTAATTAATGTTTGCTTTTTATAAAAAAATTTTAAAAAATTTATTTTTTTTTTTTTGAGAATTTTTTGGGATATATTTATAGAAAAAATTATTTTGCTGAGAATTTAAAATTAATTGAGAAAAAATATTTATATATATATTTATATATTTGATATTTGCAGATTATTGTTTTTGTGGTAATTTGTTTGGATTTAAAAATAAATTTTCTTTATTTGCTAAATAGTTGAAACAATTTGAATATTTTTTTTTATCTTTGCCCTCTAATTTACTTCTTAATAACTCTATCAACATACCGTGAGTTTCAAAGCAGTAGTCTTCTAAATTGAAACCAATTTCAGTGGCTACTTTTTTAAGGAGATCATATTTTCCATTAATATTTGCATTAATTTGTTTATTTGCAGTGGGTGATGGTGATTCTAGTGGAGTTGATTCGATAGGCTTTTGAGATGATGGAGTGATTTCTTTGCTTAAAGCATCAAAATGGTCAGTTGTAATCCTCATTCTATCCTTCATTTGCTCCATAATAGCAAACATCTTTTCACTATCATCTTCATCAATATTATTAACATAAGTGAAAACTTTTTTAAAGGTTGGAATTGGTTTAAAAATATTTTCGATACTAAAATTATATTTCTTATAAAACTCCACCATATGATTTTCTATAAACTCTCTAACAAAAACCTGATTTAAAATATCTTGAGTGCTAAATCTTTTAACTGGATCTCTACATAATAATTTAAATAATAATGAACTTAAATCTTCATTTGAACTATTATTATTATTATTATTATTATTAAATAATAATATATTAGTAATTTTATATTTTAATTATTAATAATTAAAATAAATTAAATACTTACTGATTAACAGGTTTAAAGATTGTACATTCGCTTTGAATATTTTTAATTAAAGTTTCTCTTTTTCCTTCGAATGGTAATGATAATGTCATTAATTCATATAATAGTACTCCTAAAGACCAAATATCAGTTTTATTTGTATAACCTTTTTTGTTGCAAATTTCTGGTGAAATATATTGTGGTGTACCTGTTGTAGTATTGGTGTAATCCCTTCCATTCATAATTATAGAAACACCAAAATCCGCAATTAATAATAATTCCCCTTTGATTAAGATATTTTTTGGTTTTATATCTCTATGAATAATTTTATTTGTATGAATATAATTTAATCCAATTACCAGTTGGATGAAAAAAAACATAATTTCATAATCGCTAAATACTTTTTTTTCTCTTTTCCTTTTTTCGATTAATTGCCATAAATCCCCATTTTCTGCATATTCCATTATAATTATAAAATTACCATTTTCGAAATAGTTATTATATAACTTTACAACATTAATATGATTCATTCCTGATAATATTCTACCTTCCTCTAATACTTTTGGAATATCACCTAACTGTGGAACTTTTACAATTTTCTAAATTTATTTAAATTTTAATAAAAATATAAATTAGTTTTTTTTTTTAAGAAAAAATAAAAAAAAAACTTACTTTACAAAAATATTCATTGGTTTCTATATCCTTTACTTTATAAGTTTCTCCATAAGATCCAGATCCTAAATTTTTTTCAACAATATATTTATTCATTTTTTTTATTTTGGATGAAAAAAAAATTTTATTTTATTTTTTTAAATTTTCAAATTTTGGTTACACTTTGAACTTTGTGATTTCATTTTTATAGATATTTATAATTTTATTTATTTAAATTAAAAATATGATATAATATGATAAAATATAAATAAATAATTCAAATATTATTTTTATTATATTATATATTATTATATTTATTATTAATGTTAATTTGTTTGAATAAAATTTATTATTTTTTTTAAAAATTAAATAAAAATAACTTTGGATAAATTTATTTTAATATATGCATGTGCATTATTTTTTTATATATTGTGCAAGCCAATCAACAAATTTAAAATAACAAAAAAAAAAACCAAATTTTTAACTTTTTTTCGCATTAAATTTTGATATAAAAAATGAGTGGGAAAACTTGACCGGTTTTTGCTATATCAATATTTTTTTAAAAAAAAAATATTATTTCCATAACAATCCAAATTTTTAAAAAAAAAAATTTTAAAAAAAAAAAAAAACGAAATTTTTTTTAATTTTTTTTTTAAAAATTAAAATTTTTTTTATAATCATACACAATATTTCATTATTTAATAATATTTAATAATATTTTTATTTCTATCATAGTTCAAAACTTTTTTTTTTTTTTTCTAAAAGTTTTTTTTCGCTTCTTTATTAACAAATTTATAAAATAAATAATTTTTATAAATTTGTAAATAATAAAAAAAAAAAAATAAAAAAAAAAAAAGAAAGTTTATTTTTTTCTTTTAATTTGTGTGTATTTTTATTTTTTAATTTTTATTAATTTCTATTACAATGAACGAAAAGGTTCAATTAAACGAATATTTAAACAAGAGGAAATTACCTTATGCAACGTATAAAACTGAAACAAGAGGTTCAGAACACAAAAAAGACTTTAGAGTAAGTATTTTAAATATTATTAAATTTATAGTGCTGTATTATTTGTATATTAATTTTTTTTTATTAAAAGTCAATTTTAACAGTAAATGGTAGAGATATTTCATCATCATGGAAAAAAACAAAAAAAGATTCTGAAAAAGAATGTGCTAAAAATGTGTTAGAGTATTTA
>NW_003520075.1:0-5766 GCF_000190715.1 Dictyostelium purpureum | reverse complement strand
AACATATTTCGCTAATGTTAAAATTATTATTTTTGGTTTGATGTGCTATATTTTACATTATTAAAATTATTTGTGTGGGTGTGTGTGTTTGTTGTGTGTTGAAAAAAATAAAAATAAAAATAAATAAAAAAATTGGGAAAAATTTAAAATTTTTTTTTTAAAATTATATGAATTTTAATAATAAATATGGCGGTAATGTGGGTTTTCAAAAATCTGTGATCACTTATTATCCTATAAAAAGATGCCCCATAATTTTACAACACATTTTTAAATCTACATATTTTTATTTTTTACTCAAGTAATATTTTTAATAAATTTTTTGTATAAAATAAAAAAAAATTAATCATAATAAATATAATAATAAATATAATAATAAATAAATGAAATAGTAAATAAATAGTAAACAAAATAATAATTAATTATTTATTTATGTCAAAGTATACCTAATCAATGGCCCGTAAGGGAACAGGGGTGTGACATTCACATAGTGTTTGGCATCGTGGTAATCCTCCGTTTTTTAAACCATATTTCTTTAATATATGGATATATGCCCGGGCTTTATCAAATCATATATTATTGAATGTGGACCTCTTTAAAAAACTGACAGGTGAATGGTATAGATATTAATTAAAATTATTATTTTGAACTATTTATTTATTTATTCATATAATAATAAACAAAAATAAAACAAATAACTGTTAAAATTTTTTATCAAATACTGTAATTTTATAATATTTTTTTATTTATTTCATAAAATTAATACCTTTTTTGCAAAAAAAAAATAATAATTTATAAAAAAAAAATATTATAGGTTATCAATATTTCAAAGATTATTAAAGAATTAGATTCAAGAAAAAGAGCTAAATAAAATGTTCACCATGCATAGTTCCCTTATCAAAACTAAATAATGTGTTCTTTATCAAGAAGATTCAAGGTAGCAAGTATGAAGATTCAAGAAAATGAAGAATCAAGGCTGGTTTGGTATATTGATGGTATAGGTACCAGGCCCTCTTGGTATCTGTATTCTGAGATTATCAAACCAAGGGCTAATTATTATACTGTGCGTGGCGGTATAATAGTTAGCTGTCGGCTCAAATATACTAACCTCCCCGTGGTTGAGCTGGAAACACTCTTTACAAAGAGTGGCTAATAGTATAGAAAAAAAAAAAAAAATAAAATTAAATAATGGTATTTGTTTCATTTTATTAACTTTAAAAATTAATTATAAAATCTACTGACACATAATTTTTTTTTATTATTTAAATTTTTAATTTATTTTTTTTCTTTATTGATATTTTTTTTTAATCAAATTTTATCAGATATTAAAAAAATATCAAATTTAATTATGGATAAAATTTTAAAAAAAAATTAAATTTTAAAATAAAAAAAAAAAAATTAAATTTTTTTTTATTTTTTTCATTTTCAATTATTTTATTTATAAGATTTATTTATAACCAAATACTATTTTTGTCTTGTATTAAAATGATAGAACAAACACCAGTATGCAAAAACTATTCATCAAAACCCATGACCCATTTCAATACCCAACATTCACACAGCAGCCTCAACCGCAATAAACCAATTCTACTTTAATTCAATTAAATTTTAACATAAGATCGTTGGGCTGCTATAAGGTAAAAAGAAAACTAAGGAATTAATTAGAAATTAAATTAAAAGTAAGTTGTAATAACATTTAGACTAATTGATTGTTGTTATAAAGTAAACATATGTAATACAGACAGATGAATATATTAATAAAATCAAGAGACAAAGCTTTTTTTAGAGACTAATATAGATGCAAATTTAATTATTTTACTATACAGAAAAGAAAAGAGAACAGCTACACATGTTTGATTTATTAGAATGTGCATACTCTTTAGATAATATAGAAGCATACAATAGTAATGGTAATAATTATACAACAGTAGCATTAGCATTCAGTTTAAAAAATAGTAAAAGTAATAACAATACAACAACAGCAGCACCAGAATCTACAACATTCATTTTAAGAAATAGTAATAAAAAAAAAAAAAAAAAAATTTGACAATGATGAGAAATTAAATAGAGAAAGAAAAGAAAGAATAGATAAAGAAAAATTATTAAAACACCCTCCTAAAAATTTAAATCTTCAATCTAGGGCAGGTTTACCATAATCAGTCAATGATCCATCAAATATAAATTCTAAATAAAATAAATTTTTTTTTAAAGCAAATGCTTTAAATTATCGGTAAATAATATTTTTATGTTTTATTATAGTTTTTAATGGTTATGAAAAAATAAGTGAACTTAATAATGATGGTCCTGAAAAAAGTAAGGCGTTGTTTTACTATTAACTTTCTTAAAGGTTTCTAATAACTGAGTACTAACATAAATTGCTAATTTAGATTCATTCTCTTTAATAGTTGCTAAATTATCTATCTATTTATTTATTTATTTATTTATTTATTTAAACCAATAATATGTTGCCTCTTTAGGATGTGTAATTTCTTTATTTTATCAATTTCTGATTTCAAAATGTTTCCAAATGAACCTTTTGGGTCAGACATCTCTATTTTTCAAAGTTGTTCAACCTGTATCATCATATAAGTTGGAAGCTCGTCATCGAGATTTCTTGGATCTGTAACAAAAATACTGCTATTTCTTTGGCTTTCTAATAACTGTCTCCATTGCTAAATTCTCTTTTGCAATTCTATAGCTTTCAAATTCATGTTCAATCTCTTTGATTCTATTACCATTGATTTCTTCTGAAGTATTCAATGAGATGATTGGTGAACTATTAGCACCTGCATTTGAACTACCAACATTAGATTTTGATGAATTTGATGCTACCGCTTTTAATGGATTTCTTTGTAAAAGATTTATTTGTTCTGCTTTATCTTCGAATTCATCAGTTTATTTAGAAACCAATATTGATCCCCTCTATCAGTACGAGAACTCTGTGAAGTATAATGACCAGTGTTGAAAAATTGTTAACTGAATTTATCTTGAAGAATTGTAATCTCTGATTTAATTATGTGATTTTCGGATTGAAAACTTTCTTGGCAAATTCTAATTGTTCTAAAAGTTCTCTCTTCTCCTCTTCTTTTTTAAATAATTGCTTTTCTAATGAAATGTATTTTACTTTTAATACTTGATCATTTTCCCTAATGGTGGAGGCACTTGAAGCAGATTGTGAACCAGATGAACGAGGGGAATCACCAAGATTTCTAACGCTGCACTTCTTTCTTGATTAATAGCCTTATTCTTAATGTTTTGATTTTTCAGGTAGTCTTAGTGCACTACGTTTATATGAGTATTGTCTTGGTCTAACTGGAATTGTTTCTGGTTGTTGTTGTTGTTGATGTTCTGGTATTATTTGGACACCCACTTTGTATTTCTTGGTATGTTCATTTGTTTTCTAAGTTGTCTCTGAAAGCAGCTTATATCATTTACTCAATTCTTTAATGATTTGTTAATTGCGATGAGTTGGCAGTTTAAGAGAAGTTGGTTCATAACCCTAATTTTGCGAAAAATGGAGTGATTTAGTTGTGCTTAATACAGAATGACCATTTGTTTGGAGATGAACCGGTGTTGAAAATTTTAATATAGACCAAAAACTTTCATTTAACCTTTGTATAGATCCATGTGAAAACTGATCTCTATACTTATTTAAATATCAGCTCCACCATCTCTTTTGCATTTACCACTATAAATAGATTATCATTAAGGTTAATCTTAGCTTTCTTAAAAGCTTCTAATAACTGAGGACTGATTATTGATTTACTGAGTTAATACTAATATTGGGTATTTAAATATTGTGCTCTATTATTAAATTTATTTAATTCGATATTTAAATATATACTTGATTGTTTTTTTGAATTATTTGATTGATTGCTAAAATCCTGAAGTTTACCCTTTTCCTTATCTAAACTATTTGTGTTCTATAACTGTTACTTTATCTGATTTACTCGAGATTAAAAGACTTTGAAAGAATTTGTTTCTGCGACTTTGTGACTTTTTATGATAGTTATTGATATTAGTTTTGAGAAGTAATAAAATCCTTTCATTCATAATATCGACGACAGCAGATCCTGTAAGGGTATTGAATGGTTTTAATTGGTAAATCTGGCTTTTGAATAATAATAATAAAAGCTATTTTAATTTATGTTAGTAATTCTGTTTCTATTTCTTCAACGATGCCATTTTCTATATGTGTGTGGGTTTGTTGTTGCTGTTGTTGTTTTAAAATAATGTATTAATTTACTTACTTGTTCTCGAAAGGCTTTAAACATATTTTCAGTAATGTTAAAATTATTATTTTTATTTATTGGATGTGCTATAGTTTACATTATTAAATTATTTATGTGTTTGTTTGTTTGTTTGTTGTGCATTGAAAAAAATAAAAATAAAAAAAAAATAAATAAAATAAAAAAAAAAATAAAAATAAAATGAAAAAAAAAAAAATAAAAAAAAAAAAATTATTAGATTTTTAAGAATAAGTATTTATTTTAAAAATTTAAAATGGCTATGGTAATGTGTTGATATTTACTAAAAATTGGGGGTATACTTTGAAAGAATCACAGACAACACCCAAAGACAGCTTATAATGAAAATGAAATAAGAAAACAATTAAATCAGGTATTATTCCCCTACGGTGATAACGATAATTGGTAAAAACTGAAGATAATCATAATTTTTCAATCACTTAATAAACACTAAAGTAATAAGTCACTCGGTTGTAGAAAATATATTAAAAGTAATAATATCGAAAGTGAAATGTACATCCAATAAGAGACTAAGATTGAACCACCAGCAAGTCTTAAATAATATAATAATAAAACAACAAAGAACTACCATCAAAAAATTAAATAAATAAAATAGTTCTATGTTAATAGCATTAAAAATATACAAATAAATTACTTTTTTTTATGAAATATTTTATTTTTCTTTATTATAATTTGTTATTATAAAAATTAAATTTTGTTTATTTATTATTATAAAAATTAAATTATTTTTGAATTTTCTTAAATTTCACTTTTATCCTCAATTTCATCTTCTATTGCATTTTCAATTGCATCTTCACTTTATTATTTTAAGAAATAAAAAATGCCATGGTGGCTTAGTTGTTAAAACTGTTTTTATAAAAGATAATTGAATCTATAATGTTAAAATAAAAAAGTATTAATATAATGATAAATGTATATGAAAAAAAAATAAAAAAATAATAATATTACCTTATTAGAAAAGTGATGTTGATTTTTTCAATTCAGTGGAGGCAACTTATATTATGTTGATATTTGTGTAAAATACCAATATGTGAATTTTGAAATATTACAAAATTGAAATATATAATCAATTAATGGAAATTGACAAATATTATTGTATGTTTCATTTTAATTATATTACTACATTTCTTCAAAACTGATGTCTTTTTTGCAACTTGCTTCATGTTATTTGAGCTTCCCCATTCTTTGATAATCATTTTAGTTAATAAAGAGCTGGCTTTATCCTTAACACTATTTAAATATTTTACACTACCATGGCACTTGAGAGCAAGATTTAATTGGTAGTTAATAGCTGAAGCATATTGGTTGTGGCTTAAATCTGATAATAAATCTTTATTTGAGACATGGTCATCAAGGAGATCTGATAATAAATCATGAGCTTCAATTTGTAATGACCCGATACTTGCAAAGCTCTGTTAACTTTCAACATTTTTGAATTTGGTGCAAGTAAAAATATTTCATTTGGATCAAACTTTATATTCGATTCCATTCATCAGTTCAG
>NW_003520074.1:0-5771 GCF_000190715.1 Dictyostelium purpureum | reverse complement strand
CATATAATTTCTCAACACAATAGATTCTTTATTATCAAAGTGATTTTTATAAAGTAATTTGATAATAGTATTTAGGTGTGGGAAAGTGGGGTTTAACAATAATTTCTATCAGTTTTTTTTTTTTTTAAAAATTATTTGTTTATTTATAATATACCACATTTCTTAATTTAAAAATAGAAAAACAACCATATTTTACATATATTTTAAAAATATAAATAAATTGTTCAACATTTAATAGATTTTTGAAGAGAAATTAAATTGTTGAACATTTAATAGATTTTTGAAGAGAAATTAAATTGATTAAAAAATAATTTTGGTAATAGTTTGGGTTTCTTTAGGTGATAAAAAACTAAAAGTTGATTAAAAAAAAGCCTTGCCAATTTAGGGTGGAAGATTACGGGGAGTATGGAGGTTTAGAAGTTATTTATTTTAAATGTTCATTTATCGTATAATAAATAGTTGATTAATCATTATATTTTTATGATATTAAATCTTTAATCGAATAGAAAAAGTCTATTTTTAAATATTAATATTTTAATTATTTGGTGCACATTCTTTACAATAATGTAAAATGTATGTAAAAATGAATAAACTTAAATACACAGTGGGTGTGGTTTAGCAGAAAGAAAAAAAAAAGAAAAAAAAATTAAAAAAAAAAATAGAAAAATAATAATAAAAACTAAAAATAGATCAAGAAGATTTAATTACTCATTTTGGTTGTGTACATAAATATAAAATAGTTTCATTAATTGAATATATTAGATAGTTTTTTTTTTTTTTTTTTTTGAAATAAATAGTTTTTTTATTTTTAATTTTCGTTTTATAAAATAAGTATTAAATTTTTTTAATGAAGTTATCTATTGTTGACTGGTGTATATACTAATTTAATATTTCCAGCATCGGTGATTGATATATTCGAGTAATGGTCACACATATTACTATTTTGAGAGGCGGTATATATTTCATTCGAGTTTTTTTTCATTGTAATATTGAAAGAAAGGTTTAAGATATTTTTAATAATTGACATTTTTTAAAAATTATAGTTTTTAAATTTATAGTTTTTGTATTTTTATTTTAATTAATTGCTTTTGATTATAAAATAATAAAAAAAATCAAATCATTTAAATATTTTTTTTTTTTTCTTTAGTTTTTTTAGTTTTTTAATAAAACCCTGATCAAAAATATTTTAATTTAACATGGTCAAGAAAGTTGAGATATTTTGATATTGGTTTGGGAAATTTGGATATTTTTAAATAGTATCCTTATAAATAAAGAGAATGAAAATATTAAAATTATTATTTTCTTTACCACACAATCCACATTTTTTAACCACACACTTAATTTAACACATTTTTTTTATATAAAATTAGCACAGATTTTATTACATATTTTTCTATATAAGTTTATAAACATATCATTTAGTATATGTCATAAAAATATATTGTTTTTTTTAGTTGTTTTATTCAACTGAATTCCTTATGAAATAAGATCTTTTTATCAGATGAATTTTAAAAATTAATTAATACTTTAACAATTTTAAAATAATAAGAAAATGATTTAAATAAAAAAAAAGTAAAAAAATAAGTTTATTAAACCAAAAAAAAACAAGAAAGAGGTTAAAAAAAAAATGAAAGAAAAGTAAAAAATAAAATTTTTTTTTTTTTTTTTTATTTAATTGGGTTAAGATTTCTAAATTAAAAAATTTATATAAATATTTTTTTTCTCCTATATTATTATTATAGTTTATATTGTGGAAAAAGTTGTTAAGATTAAAGTGTTTCATTGTATTTCAAGTGGTGGTTGTCAAAATCTAGCTATTCTTTCTTCTATTTCAATTAACCTCCTAATCATAACTCTTTTCTCATCTTGGGTTGGTAATTGAAATCTAAATCTGTCAAAACTATCCATATTTAAATAAATATTATACCTAGTTTTATTTATTATGTTTATTATTGATATTACAAAAAAAAATTGTTATTGAAATATATAAAAAAGAAAATTTATAAAGTAATTGGAATAAAAAAAAAAAAAATTAGTTTAATATAAAAATTATTTTATTTTTTTGTTTAATTAAAATTAATTAATTATCTCCTATATATTGTATGATTTTATGAATCTATGATATGTATATTAAATTGTAAAAAAAAAAAAACTAAAACAAATTAAACTGAGGCTGCTTTGAGGTATTGTGTAGTTGCAACTGTATATTCTTTTGTAAAAAGTGTTGATGAATTTTTATCTAAATATTGTAAAACCTGATCAAACACCTCCTTTAACTGAGAAACCGTTTTTTCTTCTAAGTTTGAAATTACTAAAAGTGATGGAAGTTTTACTATATATAGATGATTAAAAGGTTAGCTTTGGGTTTTTTTTTTTTATTATTTGCTTTACTTACCAAATAATCTTAATAAATGTTCAGCACCATAAATTTCTGACATTGATTTATTTGGGTTGCTTTTTAACATTTGATCATATTGAGGTCTTTCGAATTTATATAAAAGTAAAGTTCCCAATGCCTTGTTAAAATATTGTCTAATTCCGTTGATGGTCTCTTTATATTCTGCAGTTTTATTATCGCTTTCTTCAATTACACTCAAAAGTATATCTCCAATAGATGGATCTTTAGGTAATTGTATAATCTACAATAAAATAATTGTCTATTAGTATGAAATATAGAAATATAAATGGTGGTGGTGCAATGGTATTATTACTTACTGATTTTTCGTTATTTACAAAGTTCCAATCGTCGACCAACTTTCCTTTTAGTGATGATGGTATTTCAATTTCCATATATTTGTTATTTGCATTTTGTACATATCTTGATTCATTTCTTTTTCTTTTATTTTTTGAAGAGGAAGACGAAGCACGAGAAGAATTGGAAGAATTGGATCTTGGAGATTGATCATCATCGTCATCATTATTTTCATTGTCATGGGAGGTTTGATCATCCTCACCACTTGCGTTGTCTGCATCGTCATCATTATCATTTTCATCATCATCATTATCGTCGTCATCATCATTATTGTTACTATTACCATTTGTAGAGGAAGATGAGGAAGATGATTTACTATTTACAACTGTATTCTGTCTTGATTTTTTTGCTGCATTACCTGTTGTTGATGATGCTTTATTATTTACTTTTCTCTGTAACTCTTTATTTTTTTCTGTAAATTTTAAAATACTGCTTGATTCAACCCATTCATTCCATCTATTAATAAAATAATATAATAATAAAACAATATAAATAAATAAACTCTTTATTATTACTATTATTATTTATTGTTATAAAAGCCATTGCTATTACTACTACTATTATTATTATTATTATTATTACTATTTAATATAAACATTAATATTAATATCTCACTTTTCTTTCCAACCAAGATAATGAATAAAATATAAAGGCCTTTTCTTTGAATCTACTTTATTTTTTGGATCTATCTTTATAACCTATAGATAAATAGATTAATATAATAAATAATAAAAGAAATAGTAGTTAGAAAATGATGGGTTTGGAACTAATCTATTATTATTCATTCAATCTAATGGGTTTTATTTAAATTAAATAAAATTTAAATTTATTAAACTTTGTGCACACATACTTTTGCTTCATAAATTCTATTTTGATGGTGTACTAAAACTTTTTCATTCTCTTCA
The DNA here is from genome assembly GCF_000190715.1 of Dictyostelium purpureum. Lineage (NCBI taxonomy): Eukaryota > Evosea > Eumycetozoa > Dictyosteliales > Dictyosteliaceae > Dictyostelium > Dictyostelium purpureum. Next base: position 2,114 of record NW_003520074.1, on the reverse strand, counting down.
TAGGTTTCATCCATTGTTATTATTGTTTAATTTGTTTTAAAATATACATATAAAAAATAAATAAAAATAAAAAAAAATTAAAATTTTTTTTTTTTTAAATTATTTTTTTTTTAAATTTTTTTTAAATTTTTTCGGGATTTATATAATTATCACATGTTGGATATAAATTAAATTTCATGGGTGGGTTTATTTCATTTTTAGAAAAAAAAAATAATTTATTTAATAATAAATAAATCTAAAAAAAATCAAAATCAAATCAATAAAATATAAAAAAAGGGGGAGGGCATTAATGGGGTTGGTGGGGAAAAAAAAAAAAAAAAAAAAAAAAAAAAGGTTAATTTTCAGATAACCAAATTGTGCAATTTGGAATTTGATCATTGTTATTATTAATTTTATTATTTTAAATATTTTAATATAATCTTAAAACTTTAATAAAAAAAAATTAAAAATAATAAAATGAACCAGTTGGGATTAAAAATAATTTTATTTATTAAATTGTTATATTATTTTTACATTGTTGATAAATTCTATTTGTTTAATTTTAAATTGATAAAAAACAATGTTTGATAAAGAATTTTCAATAAAACAATCATATACCATGGTGTTCTAAGATTGTAAAGTTGAAAATTGATAATCAAAAATTGCTTAATATTTGATACTTTTCTTGTTTCTAATAATTGTACACCACACTCTGTTTTGGATTGATTTTATTGAGTATTTGAAGTTTGTGTATTATTATTATTATTATTTTTATTTTATTATTATAGTTGTTATTGGTGTCGATTTTATATTATTATATAATGACAAAAAAGTGAAAAGTTTAATGTGCTATATTGTATGTTTACCAGTACTTGTCATTACAATGCGCCATTCAATAATTATTGTATGGGTTGTATCTGAATTAAAAATAGAAAAAGTATTAAAATAAAATGATATTGATTTACCAAATTAACTAAAAGAACATGATTCTAAGATATCATGATTAATTGAATCCTGTATAATCGATATGGAAAAACTAATCCAAAGTTTTTTATTTATTAAATATTCCATATTTTATTACTATTATAAAGATTATTTATCTAATATAAAAAAAAAACAATTTATATTAAAGCTATTGGATAAAATAATTTAAAACTATTATTATAATAATAAAATTTAAAAGATTTTTTTTTTTTTTTTTCTATATATGTCAGTGTGTATAAAAATTATATTTACCTTTTAATTTTGAGAATACCTTTCTAAAATTTTTGTATTATCGATTTATTTAGTTGCTATTGTTATTGTTACAAATATTAATATCGCTACTGCTATTATTTTTAAAATTATTTATCTGTTGATAATTATTTTGTGTTAATTGGTCTAAAATTATTTTATATTTTAAATAATTTGATTCTATTTTGTTATAGTCATCCTCTAGCTTTTCAACATATAAATTTAATGCATTGATTGAAGCCATAGTTGAACTAATAGATTTTAATTCGATCTTTGTATTGTCATCCATTATACACAGCATCTATTTTTTAATATAAAAAAATAAAAAAAATTATTGGGGTTCAAAAAATACAATAAAAAAAAAATAAAAAAAATATATAATTTTAATCAAAATTTCGAAAATATTTAAAAAAAAAATTTGTGATTATATGGTTTGTTTGCTTCATTATTTTAAAATAATTTTAAAATAATTTTTTTTTTTAATTTTTCATTTTTTTTATTTTCAAAAAAAAAAACACCTCTCTTCTTTTTTTTTTTTTTTTTTTGCACATTGTTTTTATTATTGCCATATACATATAAATATACATATAGTTTATAATTTTTATTTTTAATTTTAATTTTTTAATTTTAATTTTTTATAATTTAATTTATTTCATTAATTTTGTTTCAAAACTAAAGACAATATATTAAATAATAAAAAATAAAAACAATAATAATAAAGATATATAACGATATACTCCTCATTCAAATTCGGTTAAAAAATATATATATTAAATTTAATATAATAAAACAATAATAATAATAATAATAATAACAACAACACACCCATTAAATTTATACACACATATTTATACATCAACACACAAACAAAAACACACATATAAATATATACATACACATAA
>NW_003520073.1:0-5924 GCF_000190715.1 Dictyostelium purpureum | reverse complement strand
ATAAAATAAATTATAATATTATATGGTTAAATTTAAACCGTATGAAGGACGAAACCTTGACATCTTCCCTAAACCCATGGAGAATAAATCTTTTTTAATTCTCTTCAAACCTTTTTTTTTTTTTTTCTTCTTTAATTGGTATCTAAAATACTATATTTTCATTGGAAACCAAATAGCAAACCTATACACTATAATTATAATATTAAAAAAAATCAGTATATTTTAAATATTTACCAAATTTTGTCTTTATATGATAAAGGATTTTAAAAGAATGAAAAAAAAAAAAAAAAATGAAAACAAAAACAATAAAAAAAAAAAAATAGGATTAAAGTAAAACAAGATAATAATTAAAAAAAATAAAATTTTAAAACATTTAAAAAATAAAACAAAACAAATTAAAATCAAAAAACAATACTGTATTATTATTTTATTATTATAGTAATAAAAAAATTTTTCATTGTTCCACCCCACATTTTTTTTTAAATTTTAACACTCACAAAGATTGTTTGTATTATTTTAAAATTTTTATTTATTATTATTATTATTATTATTACCATTCTTATTATTATTTTATTATTTGTTAAATTTAAAAATTATTTATTAATTATTTAAAATATTTTATTTTTTTTTCTAAATTTATATTTTTTGGGAAAAAGAACAAAATATAATAGAAAATTAACATAAAAAATTTGGTTTCAATAAAACAAGCCATAATTAAAACTCTATCACAAAAATGATCAAAACATAGTCATTAAATAATATGCTAATAGTTACCTTTTTAAAATTAATATTAATGTTATTTCTGTGGAATTAAGAAGAATTTTTTAAAATGATGGAAAAGTAGAAAGAGAAATAGAATTTAAATATTGAATATATTAAATTAGAATTACATTATAGTTACCAAGTTAATGAAGAAATTAAAATTACTTTATAAAAAAAAAAATAAACATATGACAAAGATATTTTAAAATTTTTTTTTTTATTTAGTACAGATATAAAAAACTTTTTTTTTTTTTATATATTTTATATAACTGTATTTTTGTTGAATAAATTAGTGTACTAAATTTTAATTTATGTAAAATAACAAAAGTTTAATTTAATTTAAAATTAAAACCCAAACAAAAAAAAAAAAAAAAAAAAAAAAATATAAAAAAATATAAAAAAATAAAACCTACCCACTTAAACATGAAACAATTTATACACTCATTTAATGCACACCCCTAATAATTTTTTATTTTTTATTTCCTTCACAATTTATTATTTTTTCATTATTAGATTTTATAATTATCTCTCTCTCTATCCTTTTATTTTAAAATCAACACCCACACTTTGTTATTGTACAACAAAACCCCTGTTTTCAATATTATGACTTTAATTGGTAAATATAACTATACTTTTTTTTTTATTTTATTTTTTTTATCAATTTATTTTAAAAATTTTTTTTATTTTTATTATAACAGAAAAGATTAAATCCAAAATTTAATATTTAATATAAAATCATTTTATCAATCACATTTATTAATATAATTTTTCATTATAAAAAAATAACATATAAAAAAAAAGAATCCATTACATCAATAGGAGGAAATTCAGTAAATAAAAAAAATAAAATTCAGTTGAATTCGAGTAGACAATCAATTTATATTAGAGCAGTTAACAACATCAACAACAACCAATATAATAATGAAGAATGTGTTAATGATGGTAGCAATATTGCATGGGGTAAAATTGTTCCATTCTTAGGTTTATTTTTCAATTCAAATAAAGGGTGTTAGATAATAAAATAATATAGAGTTTATTCATAATAATGATTCACAATAAAAATAATAATAATATTCTCTTAACTCCAAAAACTATCAAACCCCCAAACACACAAAAAATTAATTTTTTATTTGTATTAAGACACCACCCACACCCGCAACCACATTAACTATATATACTACCATCACACTCAATAAAAATGAATGCACTATTCACATAAAATTTCAATACAATAAAGAACCAAGATGATCATCACCCAACCTCATATAATCGGATACAGCATTAGAAACCACTTTAAATTAATATAATAAAATTTTTTATTTTTTTTAAATATTTTTTAATATTTTAAAAAAATAAAATTTCTTAGGGAAAATAAAGATATTGTTTTAAAATATTTTTTTTTTTTTTTTTTTTTAATATATTTCTAATTTTATTTTTATTTTTTTTATTTTTTAACAATTTGGACAATATCTTCATCAGCTAAAACATGGTCTTTACCACAACGTTGTGGGTTGTGTTTTGCTGAAGAACCCCAAACAAGAGCACTAAGAAAAAAAAAAAATTTTGATTAATAATTTTGAAATAAATGATAAATATTAAAATACTATAAATATACATACTATCTAAATTGTCTAATAATTGAATTGTGAATGTGATTACAGAAAGTTTCGACAGTAGCTTCTTCACCACCTCTAATAACAACTGGTTCGTTATAATCTGGAATAAGACCTTTTGGTTTAGTGTAAACTCTAATTAAAGCCAAGTATTCCCAAATCTTTTCGAGTAAAGCATCTAAATTCCATTCTAAATGAGATGAAATTGGAACGTAATGTGGAATTTTATCTAAAAGGTCTAATTCTTCAATTGAAATGGCATCGATTTTATTTAAAACGTAGATACATGGAACATAAATACGATTACCTTCAATGACATCGATTAATTCATCAACGGTAGCATTGCAACGTAAAATTACATCAGCATTATGGATTTTGTATTCAGAGCAAATGGCTTTAACGAGATCTGAATCTAAATGACTTGGTGTAACATTTGGTGTGTGTGAAAAATTGATACCACCCTTTTCCTTTCTCTTGAATGTAATATTTGGTGGTTGTTTATTTAATCTAATACCAAAACCATCCAACTCTCTTTCGATAATCTTTTTATGTACTAATGGTTTCATTGAATCTAAAACAATTAAAATAAGATTACAAGTTCTACCAACAGCAATAACTTGTCTACCTCTACCTTTACCATCTTTAGCACCTTCAATAATACCTGGTAAATCTAATAACTATAAATAATAATAGTAATTATAATGTTGGTTAGTATTATTTGTTTTTTATTTCATATATATCTATATAATTGGTTACTTACTTGAATTTTAGCACCTTTATAATTAATAACACCTGGAATACAAGTTAAGGTTGTGAACTCGTATGATGCAACTTCTGAACTTGTACCTGTTAATTTGGTTAATAAAGTTGATTTACCAACTGATGGGAAACCAATAAGACCAACACGAGCATCACCAGATTTTGATACATCAAAACCTTCACCAGCTGATGCAGCAGCACCTTTTGATGGACCTAATAATAATTCTCTTTTATATTTAGCTAATTTAGCTTTTAATGTACCTAAATGGAAAGATGTGGCTTTGTTTTTTTGGGTACGAGCCATCTAAAAAAAAAAAAAAATTGTAATGTTAATTAACCATTTATTAATTGATCACACTTTCTATAAATTGATATTTGATTGATATTGCTGTTTTGATTGTTCTGTTATTGCTATATGCTATTATTCTGTGCTATTTGTTTTTTATTTTTATTTTGTTGAATTTTATTCAATTGAACCTATCTATCTATATGAAAACCTAAAAAAAAAAAAATTAAACTTACTTCATCTTCAATTTCTTTAATTTTTTGGACAATACTCATTTCTTTTTATATATGTTTTTAAAGATATACTTTTTATATATCCTTATATTGATTGATTTGTTTTAGAAAGAATGTAAAAAAAAAAGGTAATAAAACTTTTGATTAATGTATCTAAATTAAAAATTACAAATCATATACAAAAACGAAAAAAAAAGAAAAAAATTTAAAAAAATTTTAAAAAAAAATTTTGAAAAAAAATTTTGAAAAAAAATTTTTTATTTTTTTTTTATTTTATTTTTATTAATTTTTATATTTATTTTTAAATGTTTATTTATAAATAATGATGAATTTACAAAAATGAAAAAAATAAAATATAATTAAAAATTAAAAAAGGTAATTTAAAACAGTGTTTAAAATTACCTTTTTTTATTTCTCTTTTAGAAATTTTTTTATTTTTTTAAACAATTTATTTAAAAAAATTTTATTTTTTAAATTTTTATTAATTTTTTAAATTATCTTATTTTTTTATTTTTTTTTTAAATTTTTAATTTTTTTAAACCACAACACATCACCCCTTATAATAATATTATTATAGTATTATAGTAATATAATTATAATGACATGAAAATTCAAATTATACAAGTTTTGAAAGTTTTATTTATAGCACTAATTATTCCAGTTTTAGTAACCAAATCAAGCAGTATTTTATCTAATGTCGTACTTTGCAGTTTTAATAATAATCAAATAACAGTTCAAAGTACAACCAAATCTATTACATGTACATTCCAAGAAAAAAACACTACGGTTACTGGTGTTTGCTTTGATGCAAGGGGAAATTCATGCGTACCATCAGAGGAAAACAAAAATGCTTGTTTTATTAAAGATGCAGATTATTTAACATGTATAGGACCCAACGAAATATATTGTCACTCCCAAGGTTACTCTTGTAGTGTTTTTAATAGTAAGTTTTATGGAAACAGCAAACTTTTAAGTTCAAATCAATTCGATTCAAGAGATTCAGGTAGATCAGTTGCTTCTTCGTTATCACCATTCAATCCATTATTTACAATTATAATAATACTTTCATTGGTTTTATTTGGTTTTAAAAATTAAAAAATAAATGTAATATAATAAATAATAATAAATAATAAAAATAAGAACCTTTTTTTTACATAATCGAAAATTTTTTTTTTTATTTTTTATTTTCTATTTTAAAGATTTAATTTTATATTTATATATTGATTTTAAAATAAATAAAATTGATATATACATGTTAAAATTAAATTTGATACCAAATGTTAATTTATAAAGTTTTTGTTGTTTTTTTTTTTTTTTTTTTTTGTATTATTATCTAATTTAGCCATGGGTTAAAGTTGGGGTGGCATATAATTCAACTCCAACAATTGGGGCACCCATTCTAAAATCGAAATTATAGTATTCTTCGGTAGTTGTGGCTGGTCTAATTATTTGGTGACGCATTGGACATGACATTAATGGAGTTGATGATGGATTGATGTCTTCAATATTTCCACCCCAGATATCGTTAGCGTTGTAACCATTGATTTTCATAGCGAAAGATGGACTGATTTCTGAATTCATTAAATTACCTTCCATTTTTATTATTATTTGTTTTATATAATTTATAAAAATAAATACTATTGTTTTAAAATTTTATTATAATAATAAAAATTGTTGTTGTTGTTTTTTAAAATAATTATTAAAATTTGATTGATATTTAAATAAAAATTATTGTGATAAAAATAAATAAAATTTAAATAAATAAATAAATAAATAAATAAAATAAATAAAATAAATAAAATTAAATATATTTTATGTGTAAGTGAATTTATATTATATATAATGTAGTGAGTTTGATAAAATTTATGTGTGAATATATTTTTTGCGGTTTTTGTGTAATTATTATTAATGTTATTGTTGTTTAAAATATTGTTATTTTCGTTGAGATATAAAATGTGTATAAATGCAGTCTATTGTAAGTTGATGCTGAGAGGACTAATTATAAACCTAAATGTTAAATTTAAAATATGATATTAGTATTAGAAATACAAAGAAAGAGTAAAAAGAATGTATTTAAAAGCTATTTGAATATGTTTAAAAAAAATTTTATATGATAAAATTTAATACCATTTACTGTTTTTTTTTTTTTTTGGTTATTGTGATGTGTGAGTGGGTGTTATTATTTAAAAAAAAAATTAATCAGATATATAGTTTTATTGTTATAAACATTAAAAGTACAAAAAACAAAAATATATAACAAAAAATATTAAT
>NW_003520072.1:0-5939 GCF_000190715.1 Dictyostelium purpureum | reverse complement strand
ATATAGTTCATTTTTGGTTTTATTTTATATTACTTTCTGTAACAATATTTTTATTTTTATTTTTATTTTTATTAAAAAATATTTATTTTTTTTCTAAAAAATGATTTATTTAAAATTTTTTTTAAATAATAGTTTTTTTAAAATTATAAATCTATGGTTCTAATTTTTATTTATTTGTGGGTGTTAATGATAATTAATAAATATATCCTTTAAAAAAACAATAACTATGAAAAAGTTGATTACAATTAAAATATTTTTTTTTTAATAAAAAATAAATTTTTTTTTTTTACCTATTTATTATCTTGGGTTATATTTTTTATATATATTATATAAAAAAATTATTATTGCTTTAAATAATGGGTATTATTAAATAAAATTAAAAAAAAAATATTAAAAAAAAAAAAAAAATTTTTTTTGTCATTTTTTTACATATAAAACAAATTTTTTTTTTAGATGTGTACAGAAAGTGAATTAAAGTGAGTTAAATCTCACCACACTATTTTTACTAGCCTATTAGTATTTAAAAAAAGATAATCGTTGAAGGCATATAAATAAAAAAAAATTTCCCATAAAATTTTTTTTTGACTTAAAATGGAGATCTATTTTTTTTACGGATGGGGGTATTTATTATTATCCCCCTACTTTATTAACCTTTTCATTAATATAAGTTTAAAAGCATGGGTTAAAAAAAGTATAAATTCCATATGTTTTTTTATATTTATTTATATTTTTATTTCACTCTTGAGGTTATTTTCTCTAAAACTATGAAAAAAAAAATGGGAAAGGAAATTTCAATTCAATCAAATCAATTAATTCAATATCATAAAATGGAATCAATGAAAGAACATATTCAAAATTTAAATTTAAAATTAAAATTTCTTTTAACAAATAGAAATATAGATGAAATAAGTATTTCTACCATTAAACAATCTATTTTGCGCATAAAGGAAAATATAAAATTTTGCCAAGATATAAATTTATCAAAAAAAAAAAAAAAAGCAACAGAAATTTCAAAACAACCAAATCAATTAATTGAATATCATAAAATGGAGTCAATGAAAGAACATATACAAAATTTAAAATTAAAATTATTATTTCTTTTAACAAATGGAAATATTGATGAAACAAGTATATCTACCATTACACAATCGATTATGTACATGGAAGAAAAAATAAAAATATGCCAAGAAATAAATTTATCAAAATAAAATAAAAAATTTCCCCCTTTTTTTTTCTTTTCATTAAAATTAAATAAAAGGTAGGGGTAATATTTATTACTATTATTTACTAATAAATAATAATATTTTTATTTTTATTGTCATTTATAAATGGGGTGTTATTGATGATCTATATAATAATGCAGCAAATTAACTGAAAAAAAAAAAAATAATTTTAAATTAAAAAAACAACTTGAAAAAAATATCTATAGATATTCAAGGATTTTTTTTTATATATATATAATAACCTTTTTTTATTTTTTGTGTAATTTAAAAAAAATAAAAATAAAATTAAAAATTTTATTATAAAAAAATAGTTCATTTTAAATTTTTAAAAATATAAATATAGATAATTTTTTTAAAATAATCTTTTTTAGAAAAAAAAAAAAAAAAACTGATAAAAATTGATAAAAATAAATCAACCCCATTTTTTTTATTTTTTATAAAGATAAATTTTTTGGTTTTATTAAGACATTATTTAATTTTATTATTACTATTATTTACAAATAAATAACAATATTTTTATTTTTATTTTTATTTTTATTGTTATTTATAAATGGGGTGTTGTTATTATTATTATCTTCTTGAGGTACCAGAATGCGATGATGAGCTGGATGATATTCCAGATGAACGGCTTCCACTTGATGATGATCTATATGATGATGGTGAAGAGTACGTCGAATGATATGATGGTGATGAATAGTAACTTCTATTTGATCTACCTCTTCCCATAAAATAACCTGCAAGACCAGCTACAGCTGCGGTACCCCATCCTGGTCCACCACCATTGTTATTTTGATTAATACCACAACCAGCAGTACCATTATTGTTGTTGTTTAAATTGGGATAATATCTTGTATTGCTATTACCACCATATCTATTATTGTTGGTACCATGTGGGTCGTCATTACCATATGGCCAATTATTATCGCTTGCATTGTTATTGTTTAATTCTGGATGATCGCTTTGGGGTGATCCACAATGATTAACGACTATATATAAAATAAAGCAAATAATGAGGAACCATGCTGCTGTACTAACCCAACCTGTTTCGTCTGAACTATTGCTGGCTCTTCTTGAATAATCGGTATATTCCAATTCATAGAATACACCACAGCTACCAGCAGTAATATATGGGTCATCTGGATATGAAAAACCTTCGCATGATACATCAATTTTACCTAATTTTACAGAAGTATCTAAATTTGCATCACATCTCCATTGAACGTCATTATTGTCATAGTTTGAGCCCATATTGTAACATTGAATCGATGCTGGATATAACTCATACTCTTTTCTTGCGGATCCACCAACACATTCAATTTGTTTAATTGGTGACGATCTTCTTGATTTTGTCATTTCTCCAGCTTTTAATGTTAATGTTTGAACATCTGTTAATAAAACTTTATCTTTGTTATTGTTGTTATTATTATTTGAATTGAATCTATTATTTGGATGGTAGTTATTTCTATTATTATTATTATCTGTATTTTTACTGTGAACTGTATTTAAAATAGCTGAAAAAATAAAAAAGAAAACAAAAATACCAACAAATATCTTCAAGATATTTGGATGTTGTGCCATTTTTTCTTTTCTTTATATATTATTATAAATATTATATATATTGTTTATTCGTTTTTTTTTTTTTAATTTAATTATGAATTTTTTTTTATTTTTTAATTTATAAAAAAATAAAAAAAAATTAAAAAAAAAAAAATTAAAAATAATTTAAATAATTAAAATTAGTTTTTGAAATGAGTCACTTTGAGAAATTTATCCTATTATTATTTTATTTGATAAATTTTCAAATAAAAACAGAACTTAAAAATATACTTATTTGTTGAGTCATTTCAATTACTTAAAAAATTGAAATAATTAATTTTTGGTGATGTAAAAATTATTTTTAAATCATTTTTTCAAGATATAATGAGATGTTTTTTTTTTTTATGATAAGTGTCTTTGATAAATTCTTAAATTGTTTTTTTAAAAATATAATTTTTAACCACACATAAATTTATAAAATTAATATTAGATTGTTAGAAATAAAATATTTATTTATTAATTTTCTATTTTTATTTAATTGCCCTTTTTTAAAAAATAATCAAATATACATATTATTATTATTATTATTTGTAATTAAGAAAGTAGGCATAAAATAATAATAAAAAATCAAGGTGATACTATTTTTCCTATAGTTTTATAAAAAATTGTATTAAATGGATGGAAAAGTTTAATTAAAGTCGGAAATTATTTTTTTTAAATTTTATTTATTTATTTTTTTTTAATGTAAACAAAAAAAAAAAACAGAAAAAAAAATATGTAAAATTTTTAAAACCAATTATTAACCAGTAAACAAAATGAAGTTACAAACATTTTTATCAATTACATTTATCCTCTTAATCATTGCAGTATTTTCATCAGCCACTGAAAAGCAAGAAATCTGTGAAACATGTCGTGGTGTCTTTGATATTGCCAAAAAGTTCCATAAAAGAAGAAAGCCATTCACCCCATATCAAATTACCCAAGAAGTTAGTGCTATTTGTATGATTTACCCAACAGCAGATATCCAATCAAAATGTCGTGAAATGTCATCAATCATTCCAACATTTATTAATTATATTGATAGAGATGTAGAACCATACAGAGGATGTCTCGAAATGGGATACTGTCATTAAAATTAATTAAAATAAAAAATAATCTATAAAGATTCATTCAATATTAATAATTTTATTTTTATTAACATCATTTAATCAAAAAAAAACCAATGAATTTTTTTTTTTTTTTTAATATATGAATGAATAAAAAAGGAGATGTGTTTAATTTATTATAAAAAAAAATTTTGTATTTTTTTAAAAAATTAATTTTTATTTTTTTATTGGGTGGTGTCTTTAAAAATGATTACTTATTGTGATTATAGCAGATTTACATTTTTTTGTACAATACAAGGTTTACTTATTTTGGATTTGATCTTTTAAATAAATTAGAGTAATAGATTAATTAATTAATATTCAATTAAAAAAAAAAAATTTTAAAAAAATATTAAAAATTTTTAAAAAAAAATAATGGTGTGGATCAAATTTTTTTTTTTTTTTTTTAATTAAATTTTTTCTATTTTAATTAAATGTTTAACAATAGTGATAATTTTATTCAATTTATAAATTATAATATTAATAATAGTATTAATAATATAAATAATAAAAATAATGATAATATAGAAAATAATAATGATAATAAAATAGAAATTATTTTTTGGAAAGTTATAAGAAATCAATTTCTTTTTAAAAAAATTTTATCAAATAATTCAAAATGGATGCAATGGGATAAACAAATACCATGGGACTCAGTTATATCAGTAGAGGCAATGTTACACCATGGTTTATTTGGTTTATTAAAAAGAAAAGTTAGATTGGGTGATTATATAATATTAAAAGATTGGTCCATTTTATTTAAAAATATTAAAAACGATAAAGAGTTTTATTTAAATTTATTTAATAATTATCCACAATATTCAAATCAATTATTTCATCAAATTATAATTAAAAAATGTATAATTGAAAATTGTGTTTGTGCATTTCAAATAATAATAGATAATAATAATAATAATAATAATAATAGTTTAAAATTTAATTTAAATATTGATTCATTTTATTTGGCACTACAATATGGTCAATATAAAATTATTAAATTATTCATAAATTCAAAAAATCAAAATTTAAATATTAATTGGGAAAAGTTTTTTTTAACTTTAATTTTAGAAAAATCAATAAATTCTTTAAAAATATTAAATTTTTTTATAAATAATATAAATAATATAAATAAAAATAATATAGATAATAATAATTTTACAATGGTTTTAAATAATTTTAATAATGAAATTAAAAACTTAATAAATAATATATTAATAAATTTAACAATTAAAAATTTAATATTAAAAGATTTAATTATAATATATAAATTATTAATATATTTTAAAATAATAAATCAAAAACAACAACAACAACAACAACAACAACAAATTTCAATTATGGATATTGAAATTCAATTATTACAAAAATTAAATTTAAATTCAACTCTTTTAAACCCAATAAATTTTAAAAATCAACAATCAAAAGAAATAATAATAAAAATTGTAAAAATAATTAGATCAGTTTGTGAAAATATTTTAAATTTAAATAATTTTTTAGGTTATAAATTTAATTTTTCAACAATAGATTATTTTGAAGGTGATTATTTCGAACTATTTTATAATAATAATAATATTGATAATATAGATAATAATATTGATAATAGATTAGAAAAAATATTTAAAAATAATTTTCCTTTATATGCATCATTTAAATTTTCAAGTTTCAATTTATTTTTAAAACATTTTGAACAACAACAACAACAACAACAAAAATTAGAAAAATTAGAAATTGAAAATTATTTATTTAATTTATTCGAATTTTGTCAAGATAAAATAAAACAAATTAGTTTTTTAAAATTACTAATTCAATTTTTAAATGAAAATAAAATTGCAAGAAATTATATGGAACCACCAACTTTATTGGTTTTATTATTAAGATATGATGATTTAGAATTATTTAAAGAAATTGGTAATCAATTATATCACTTATTAATATTATATTATAAAGAAACTTTAGAATCAATGGAAAATTTTAGTATAGAACAAAAAAAGTTTCAACAATTTAGTTTTCATACATTAATTTAAAAGAAATATCG
>NW_003520071.1:0-6120 GCF_000190715.1 Dictyostelium purpureum | reverse complement strand
TAGAAATAATAATATATAGATATAATATTACTAAAATTTTTTTTTTTTTTTTTTTTTTTTTTTTTGACCCGCCCAATGAAAAGATATTTAAATAAAATTATTTCAGAAATAACATTTTTTTATCAACAGGTGCACCATTATTAAAGGGTTAACCCTTAAATATTACTACTTTTCCACCAACATTTCCGAATGTCCACTTATCACCTTTTTTATAATGAGGAGGCAATATTGATTAGGAAAAAATTTTGGTGATTGAAAAAAAAAAAAAAAAATTTTATAAAAAAAATAAAAAGAATGAAAAAAAAACCAAAGATATCAAAAATATCAATATTGATTGGGGGTATGCTTATGTAAGAGCACATGTTGAACTTTCCGACTAATCCAACCGTCATAAAATATCGGAAAATTCTTTCAATTTTTTTTATAAAAATTTTAAAATTTTTATTTTATTATTAATATAAAAAAATATAACGTATTTGTGTTTTGATTTTTTTATTTTTTATTTTTTTTATTTTTATTTTTACAACCTTTCATTTTATTTTATTTTATTTTGTTTAATATCAAAATTTTATTTGTATAAATATAAATACACAATATAAAATTAAGAGTATAAAAAGTTTGTATCCAAAAAAAACTCCTATGGGAAAAAAAAAAAAAATTAAAAAAAAAAATAAAATAAAATTAAAAAAAATTTTAAAAAATAAAATAAAATAAAATAAAAAAAAAAAAAAAGATAATTACAAAAAATTATAAATAATATTTCATAGTAGTAAAAATAAATTATAGTTTTATCATATTTTCCATTATAATAATAATAATAATAATAATAATAATAATAACACTATTGGAACCGGTGGTTAAATAATATCTTTTTCAGTATCAAACACACAATGCGCATTTAAACAGTAAAAAAATTAAACAAACACACAACCACACATACTAATACACACATACCAAAACTATTAAAATAGAAATTTTTAAATAATAAAAATTAAAAAAAATAAAAATAAAAAAAAATCAATTATTAATAATAGTTTAAAATTTAATTATTATAATATATATTAACATAATAGTTTTTTTTTTTCTTTTCATATAGGTTATTTTTTATAACTCTTTTTTTTTTATTATTAAATATTAAATTAAATATTTATTATTTTGTATTAGTACATTAATAAATAATAGATACTGTAGCTGTGGTATCAGCAAAAATATTAATAATATAAGCAACAATAGTAGCAATATAAATTATAGCGTGTTGTAATACCAATTATTGTGTAGAGGCATAATAATAATAAAATTAATAATAATAAACAAATATAAATAGTATAGGTTTTTCAAATAATAATATTTTAAATATAATAATTTTAAAATGCCACAAAGAGTTAGACCAGAAATACAGTTAAATGATGGTGCAACACCACAGAAAGTAGAATTAGAAGAATTATTTAATCACGGTAGATGGAAAAAGCCATATACAATTAAACATTTCTTGTTTTGTTTATATTTACCAATTGGTTTGGTTTTATGGCCATTCAAAATTATTTTTACAGCTTTACTTTTTTTTATTGCTTTAGTTGGACCAAAATCAATCTCAACAAAAACTAGACATTTAGTTAAATATACTATGGGTATTAGATATGATCTTAAAGGAGCGTAAGTATTTAAATAAATAAATATCATCATAAAAAAAAAGAAAAATAAAGAATAGAGTTTTAATAATAAATTTTCTTTGCAAAGTGAACATATCCCTAAAAAAGGTGATCCAAGCGCAGCTCGTATTTTAGTTTGTAATCACTTAACAGATTTCGATCCATATCCATTATATTTAGTTTTAGAGGGCTATCATGTATTAGTAGCATCCCATATTAAGAATGTACCAGTTGTTGGTAAAGCTTACGAAAAATTAAATACAATTTATGTAGATCAAACCAATAAAGCCAAGGCTAGGGAGGATGTATTAAATAGTTTAAACAAGTCGGATTTACCACTATTACTTTACCCAGAAGGTGGTTTAACCAATGGCAAAGCTGGTTTAATGATGTTCCAAAAATTTGTTTTCGGTCTTGGTCATTCAGTATTACCAATTGCAATGAAGTTAGAAAATACATGGCCAGTCCATGTAGATTATATTAACTCAAGTTGGTTCAAAAACTTTTTTTGGTGGATGTTAATACCATATCACACATTCTCTTTAGAATTTTTACCACCAGTATCAATCAATTCAAATGAAACAGATTCTGATTTTGCATCAAGAGTCCAAAATATAATTGCTAATCATCTCAATATTGAAGCAACACCTTATTTCTATTCCCAAAAGAAGGAGTTGGCTAAAAAATTATTATCTCAAAGAAAAGAATAATTTATAAAATAAATAATAAATGTATAAACAAAAACTACACATAAAATAATGGTGTTTTTTTTTTTTTTAATCTAAATATTTTTATTGTAACCTATTAATACACAAATTATATAACATTAATAAAAAAGATAATGAAAATATAAAATTTAAAATTACTATAAAAAAACAAATCAAGATTTTAATCTTGGATTTTATTATATATTTTCTATTTAAAAATCAAATTTTGAATATTATATTTTTTAATTTGTCGTTGAGTCTTTGAAGACCAGTTAGTTTTTGTTTCTTAACCAATATTCATTGACTCTATTGAATTACATTAATATTTTACCATTGGATTTCTGGAACACCCCAAACACAATCGTCTTCAATACCTAAATTATCAAAGGTACCTTGAACAATTCTAAAGAAACCAGTTTCACCATAATATGAACCCCATGAGTTTCTGACAATCTAAATATAATTATTAATATTAGAATTTTTCTTTAAAACTATAAAATATAAGAAAATATTTACCCAATATTTGGTTGAACCTTCGACACCCCAACCAATAACACTGATGATGTGATTTGGAATAGCTGGGAATTTAATTTCTTTGAAAATACCACCGGTGTAGGCTTCTAATTTGCTAGTAGCATCGATCTAAAATTAAATTGTATTAGTAAAAAATAAATTTAAAGAAATTTTTTAAAAAAAAAAACCTACACTGCAAGCAATTGGACCTCTAGCATAAATCTATAAATTAAAGATATAAATTAGTTAATCAAGTAATTAAAATAAATAATAGGTTTGAATATGATAAACTTACTTCAGCCATCATTTTGCTGGCGCCTCTAATTGAACCATATTGAGTAACTTGGACTGATGGGAATTTAGCAACAGCAACACAAGTCTTTTTTTTATATGTAAAGTATTAAAATTAATGATTGTGTTAAAATTTTTAAAAATTTAAAAGTAAAATACATACACCATTTGGGAAACAGTTTTTACATGTTGGGGTACAACCAAGACCATTTTTAGCTAAAAAAAAAAAAAGTTATGACAATTAGAATGAGTTTTAATGTGCTTGTATTTGTATAGTATTTGTATATGATTCTTACCTTGGTATGGAGCACAAGTTTCATCAACAGCAACTTGTTTACCATCTGATGATAAACCTTCCATAACTGATAATGGATCACCACCATCACAACTACCACCAATTTCACAATTAATTAAATGTTGTGGAGCAAGATTAACATCTATTATTTATTTGTTTTTATGATTATTAATTAGTATTATATCCAAAACCTAAAAATTAAATTAATTATAGTTTATTTAAATTCGTACCTGGGAAAGCAGCTTTACGTTGAATTTTCTAATAAAAGGTAATTATAAAATTAATAAGTTGTTTCTAAAGTTTTGTTCTATATTTATTATATTTAAACTTACAATTCTATCTGAAAGAGCACTGGTTGAAGCAAATGACTAAAATAGATTGAAAATAAAAAATTAAATTAATATTTATATGTATACAAAAAAAAAAATTGAGTTTTTAATTTACCCAACATGAACCACAGTATTGTGGAATGCTATATAAATAAAATAAAATTAAAAATTAATATCCTAAATTTATATTATATACAAAAGATAAAATTTAACTATAAACAATACATACTGTTGATTACGATTTTCGGTAATATAGTTTACACCTGAGACGTTTCTCCAATCGAATGAGTCTGGTAAATCTTCTAAACTTAAGTATTCGTGTGGCATTGGGGAGGTAATTTTTTCTGTACGACCCTCATTCTTTCTAACATAACAAGTTCTCTTTCCACCAAAAAGATCACCCCTTTGGGTATCAATTTTGAAACCTAATGATAAAGTTACTAAACTTAAAACTAAAATTAATTGGACTAATAATTTCATTTTATAAAAAATATATATGTAAAAACTAAAGAAAAAAAAAAAATATGTTAAAAAAAATTTTAAAAAATTTAAAAAAAAATAAAAAATAAAAAATAAAAAAAATAAAAAATTTTATTTTAATCAAAAGTATCCAAAACGGAATTTTCAATTCCATTTTCTACATGTCAAAATGGAACCTATTCATTAATTAAAAATATCCCAATAAAAGCTTCTTTAGTATTTGTAAAGTAAATTTCATTATACAAAGGGTTTTTTTTTTTTTTTCCAATTAAACCTAAATTCCGACACACATATTAAAAAAAAAGGGGTTAATTTTAAAAATAGTTTTATAATTGATATAATCTGTGTAGTTTTATTTTATATTTTTTATTTAAATAATTAATGGATTTTTAGTTTTTTTTTTTTTTTTTTTAGTTTTTTTTTTTCTTTGAATGTTTGGTTATTGATATATAGTATTTTATTTGAATGGATTCAAATCATCATCTTCATCATCAATACCTTCATCATCTTCATTGTAATCTTCGTTATCTTCCCCGTCATCATTATCGTAGTCGTCATCGTAGTCATAATTGTCGTCATCGTAGTCATCATAGAAATCCATTGGTTTATTTAAGAGTTTAATTTTTTCTACTTGCTTGGCTCTTTCGAGTGGATCAGAATCTGGATGTGGAATTTTAATGGGACTTGGGACCTTTTGATTTGCTTTTTGCACTAATTCCCTAATTCTCTTTTTATAGTTTTCTCTATTGTTTCTCCATTCTACCGATGCATCTACATTGGCTGGTGATGATGTGTTGGGTGCACTCAATAATGAAATTACACTTAATATGATGGTTGAAACAGTTTGAGTTGGTAACCATCTTTCTTCTGGTAATTCACCTGAGGTTTCATCCTCACCTGGTGGATGTAAAATAGAAATACAAACCTTTCCATCTGGATAAACTAAAGTATTAAATTATAAATATTAATATTTAAAATGATTTCTATTGGCTCAGTTTAAATCTATAATTTAGTTTTGTTCTAAATTAATAATTACCATTTGGATGCCAAAATTCTGATTGGAAAATTAAAGTTGGTGGGGACATTGGATAGTCAGTTGGAAATTTCATTTGAATTTGGAATATTCCACCTTCACTATATAATTTTTAAATAAAAAAAGTGAAAAAAAAAAAAAAAAATAGAAACAATATAAAATTAATTATTAATCCTATCGATTATTATAATTATTATTACTATTACTATTATATTATTATTGATGTATTTGTTGTTATTGTTATTGTTATTGTTATTGTTATTGTTATTGTTATTGTTATTGTATTACTGCTCTAATTATAAAATAATATATTATAAAGACATACTAATCAGTTTCTGGTGGTCCTTCAACAAAGGCTTTCCATTCGAATAAATTTTCATCAACCAATTCAAATAGAACACCTTCAATTGGTTCTGATTGAATTTCTATAAAAAATAAAATTTTTAGTAAATAGTAATTAAAAAAAAAAAAAAAAAAAACTATTCATTTTAAAAAACCATATTTACTTTTAAATTGATTTTGAAGTAGTTTTGAGGCCATATTATTCCTATCGATATTACACTATAGTATATTATATTATTTCTTTTTTTCTATACTATATTTTGAATATAAATAATTATAAAGTTAATAAAAAAACTATTTAAAAGTATATATATATAAATTTTTTAAAAAAAAAAAAAAATTATTATGGAAAAACAATGTGTGGTTTATTGTTAATGATTTAATTTATATTGGTGGTTTTAGTTGTTCCTCCTATTGTTATGCTTGTTTGTAATTTATAAATATAATTATTATCATTATTATAATTAATAGTATGTACAAA
>NW_003520070.1:0-6171 GCF_000190715.1 Dictyostelium purpureum | reverse complement strand
CGATCATACAACAATAATATAAATAATTATGATAATAGATTCAAAGATTTTGAAATGATTTTAGAAGCCACCTATTCTGATGATATTAACAGCATTCCAAACAACTCATTATGTATTGGTGAAGCCCAATGTTAATATCAATTATATAGACAACTAAATATAATATTAACTAAAATTTATACTCAAGATTAAATAATCATAATTATTATAATACAACAATATAATAATATTATTCAAAGTATTAATTTATTTTAAATTGAAATAAATGATATATTTGTTGTTTTAAAACAACACTCCCCTTTAATTTTTTTTTTAGTGTTGATTTACCCAACACATAAAAACACCACACTTTAGTCACTTTTTTTATTTTTAATTTTTAAATTATTTTGCATTTGTAAAAAAAAATAACACCCACCTTTTTCAAACTACTTTTTTTTTTTTTTTTATATTATTATTAAAACTAATATTGGAAAAAAAAAATAAAAAAATAAACAGTTTTAAATTCAAAAAAATTATTATGGTATTAAAAATAGCTTTTTTTAGCTTTCAGTAGTTGATTTTGATTAAAATCTTTATTGATTAATTATTAATGATTGATGATAATAAAAAAATCATTATTTTTTATAATAATAAATTTTTTTAACAATACCACCATCTTATACATTTATCTCTTTTGATTACTTGTGCCCACCTCAAAATATAAACATGAACACCAGTTTTAATAAAACTTAAAAATCTATATGATTAATAATTGATTGTAAAACAATTGATTGAATTTGTAGTTTGAAGATTTTTAATGAACCACAAAAAAATAAAAAATTTTGAAATTTTTTTTTTTTACCCTATGGCACATGATCTTCAGATTCGAATTGTTTTTGTCTCTGTGTGGTTAGCGAAGGGGAAAGTGTTTTGTGTGGGATGTGGGTTTTTGATTAATTTTAATTTTTTTATTATTTATAATATTAATAAGAAAAAAAATTAATCATTACATTTTACCATAACTATTTTTAACTGATTAAAATTTGGTATATATGCTAAAATCAAATGATTTTTTCATCCAACACAGGTTTCAACAATTTATTTTTTCAAAATTAATTTAATTTTTAATTTAATTTAATTTTTTAATTTAAGAAAATTTTCAAAAAACTATAAAAATAGAAAATAATAAAAAACATTAATTAATAAAAAAAATTATAAAAATATTAAATTTAATATTATTTATTAATATACAATAATAATAAAATAAAATGGAAAATAATAATAATAATAATAATAATCAAAATAAAAATAATGATGATAATAATTTATCAATATGTATAGATATTGATGATTCAAATATTAATAAAAATGTAACAACAAAGAGTATAGAAGAAATTGACAACGATAATGAGAACAATAATATTAAAAATAATACATATATAACAAATACTATTAAAAACTGTAAAAGAATAAGAAAATTTTTTAATATGGAAAAAAATGAAATCCCAATAGAATTTAAATTATTTAAAAAAGATGAAATATATAATAAATTTATTAAAGAGTTAAATAATATATACGAACCAATTTACATTGTACTTTTTCCAATAGTGTGTGTTGTAATGATGGTAATAAATCCCATAATATTAATAGCAATAGCATTAATTAATAAAAGTTATATACCAATTGTAATTTTATTTTTACTATTCATTTTAATAGTATTGGGAAAAATTTTAATTTTAGAAAGATATAATAAAAAAAGAGTAGGTACAGATAAACAAAATTATATTTATTAATTTAATCAAAGATTCTAATCCATTGTTTAAATTATTTAGGATACTTTATTAGAAAGTTATATAGCTGCTTTTAATAAAGAATTATATGGTTTAGATATTCCAATAGTATTTTCGATTAAATGTGTACCATCCCATGATTTATACATTACTTTTCCAAGCTATCTTAGTGACCAAGAAACAATTGGTGAAAATGAAAATGAGGGCTCAACAGAAAATACAATTGTATCTTTAAATACAATGTCAGAAGTATCCACTGGTGGTAGTGAAGATAATGTTTAAAAATATAAAATAACTACTGGTATTATAGTATATTAAAGGATTTTAATAAATAAAAATAAAAAATCAATTTTCTTTAAAAATATGCAAATACATATTATATAATATAAAACATTCTTATAAATATTCATTCTCTTTTATTTAATAAACATAAAATTAATTTGCCTATATAAATAAATAGTTATTTTCTTATTCGCTTTGCTCCTCTTGGACATCCTCGTCATCTTCTTTCATCTTCAGCTAATTCATACAGTATAATTTTTCTCTTTTTCCTAGTAACGTAAGCTGCAATTCTTCTTGATGTTGATAACTCTAATGTAATAGGTGATATTCTAGATTTGGCTATTATTTCCCTAGATTTAAATGAATCCTCAACTTGACATGAGAAAACAGTCTAATAAAATAAATGGTAATTGCATATTAATATTTAAGTTTTTTTTATTTTTTTTATTTGAAATACAAACATCTAAAAGATCCAATAATATTGTACTTGGTGGTATGTTAACATCCAATTTCTTGTATTCCTTTTCTTCAAATTCAGTATCATCATCTTCAGTCTTATTATATTGATATTGTTTTAAAAATGTATTTTTTCTTGAAGATTTTTTTTGGTTGCTTTTAATAATATCCTGAGATACTGTTGCCATTATCGATTGTTGGTTATAAAATTTTAAATCTTGAATTCCTAATGATTCCTCCAATTGAAAACATGTAAAGCTCCATTTTGATTTGGATTCTCTCTTTGCTATAAATAATCTATTGCTCATTGATAAAGTTGTATTAAACCCTATATAAATTAAATCCTATAAAAAAAAAAATATTAATATAAATAATCTTTTTAAATAATAATAATAATAAAACTATACTTTACATTTGGATGTGATATTAGTGAGCAGTTAAATTTATGGGATACTGATGTGTCATTCTTGTCGTATAAACATATTGGAATAATATTTTCAATTTTAAATGAATTTGATAATGATTTTGTAATCTCATTACTAAAGATTTCTAAAGTTTTATTCTTAAACTCTTTGTAACAGTCAAAGAAACTATTGGATATAATATCTTTGAATTGGAAATCAATGCTACTGTCACTACTATTGCTACTGCTAAAACTATTATTTAAACTATCGCTTCTACTATTAAATTTATATGGTGATAATAATTGAGAGGTACTTGTATTGACATTTTTTGGTGAAGATGTAGTTGATGATGGAGAAGAATTTGATGCTAATGAAAATAGTAAATCTTGTTTCAAGCCCTTCTTTAGCAATGACATTATTAATAGTTCGTTAAATGGTTGTAAAATTTTTCTATCTGGTTGCATCTCATTTAAAAAACATTGAGTCTTATACAACCAAGATGTGAATGATGAGAAATTTGCCTCGATACCACAAATAACAGTTTCTAAATTATGGAGCTTCATACCAAAAGAGCCGCAATAATCCAATGTGTTCTTTATTAATTGTTGATCTAATAAACTTTGAAATCTTTCACTTTGTAATGAATTATTGTGCAACAGAGTTACAATGTGAAAAATATTTAAAAATGATGGTAATACAAATTTAATTAAAATTTCTCTAATTGAATTATAAGTTGTTTCAATAGTTTTTAATTTTTTTATATTCTATTTAAAGAAATTAAATGGTTAATATAAACTGTGAATTTATGTATTAAATTAATTGAATACATACTATATTATTTATTAAAAATTGATGAGTTGGTGGTGATGGAACACCAGTTAATAATAACCCAATTAACTCTTGCTCAATTGATGATGAATAACCGTAATCCATAAGTACCTTTTCAAATTCATTCCATTTACTTGTTAATTGCTGTTGACAATCTTTCCACTTGGAAACAATATCCTTTAAATGTAAGTCTAATGATATCTGTAATTGGCTCTTTAAAAAGTATTGTAGTGAAACTTGGTGTATCTCATTCTTTTTTAATGATAAAATTGATGTATCCAATGTAATTGACATTAATAAACCATTATCTGTTTCAATCATAATTGATAATTTATTTAATGACTCTGTTAAAGTTATATCTAAAATATTTAAACTCTATAATAATAAAATTAAAAATTAAAGTTAATAAAAAATAATCATAACATTTTATTATTATGACGATATATACTTTTGCTGGTTTTATTAAAAAATGTAAACTTGAATATTTTGATTTTATTAGTGATAATAAATCAATAGAGACTATTTTAAAAATACCAAAAACCAAAAAACTAATATTACCATTACTATCACAACACAATAATAAATCGAATTGTCTATCATAAATATCGTTTCCTAAATAAATTGAATCTCTATAAAAAAGAGTAGAGGAGGAGTTAATATAATTTTATTTTTAATATATAATAATAATAATAATTTATACTCTTTTGAACTATCAAAATAACTTGATATTGGTGGAAATAAATTCATATCATTTTTTATTTGCTCTATAAATGATAAATTTGATACATTATTATTAAAACCATTACTGTTTTTATTATTACTATTGCTATTATCTAAACTTTTTATCCATAATAATTTATGAATTTTGTTTTTATGATATTGGGATGAACTGATTAATTTTGAATTTTCAATTGAATAAATAAAAACTGACCCATTTTCGCAACCAACTGGTATCATTTTACCATTTGGGCTCCATACAATTGATGTAATTGATATATCATTATTACCATTATTACTATTATTATTATCTTCGATATCATTATTTTGATTTAATTTATTATTATTTAAAATATGATTTATAGAAAATAATTTTTGCCATGTTAAAAAACGATGTATTATAATTTGATTATCTTTACTGACCCAATGCTATCAAATCCATAGTTGTACAACAACTATATAATTTAATATCATTTGATAATATTTTATCATTTAACGAAACAAAATCTTTCCCCAATTTCTTATTTTTTTTTTTTATTTTTTTTTTTTATTATAATAATATATACAGGTGGAGCTAAATCCTATTTGCTGTTATTTTTTTTATTTTTTTTTTCTTTATTATTAATAATTCATATATTTTGAAGTTTGGGGTGATGTAAAACGGTTGTTATATTATTTTTTTTTGAAATATTAAAAAAAATTAAATAAAAAATTAAAAAAAAAGAAAATTTTTAAATTCAAAAAAAAAATTAATAAAAACAAAGCGCCAATTTTTTTATTTTATTATCAACAAACCTATTTTTTTTTTTTTTTTTTTTCTTTCAAAAATAAAATATTATTTTCACCTTGTTTATAATAAATTAAAATATTTAAAATTCATTTTATCTTAATTATACTTTTTAACGGACAACCGCGCTGATTTTTTTTTTTTTGCTCACTTCTATCAATCACAAACTCTCATCACTTTGTTTTATAAAAAAAAAAAAAAATCAACATTATTTAAATTTTTAAAATTGTATAAACAAATAAATCACAAATTAAATAAATAAAAAATAAATATACATATAAATAAATAAATTCTTTTTTTCTGTAATATATAAAATAATAAAATGTCAAGTAAAATTTATTTAGAATCAATCTCATATGATCAAAATGAAGATGTAAGTTTTTAATTTAATTAAAAAAAAAGATATAAAATAATAAAAAATATAATTACACTATTATAATAATAAAGATATAAATAATATTATTATAATATTAATAATAAAATAGATAAATAAATAAATTTTATTTTTATTTTGTTTTTATAATAATTATCTATGCCACCTTCAATTTTTAATCTTTTCAATTATTTATTAAATTTTTAAATTATAATTAATAATGTAAATTTTAATTAATAATATAAATTAATTAAATTGTTTTTACACTTAATCTACACTATATTTTTAATCATTGAAATATTTTATCTTTTTTCTTTTTTTTTTTTTTTTATGTTTTTATTTATTTTTTCCTTTGTCGTTATAACACCTCCTCTTTTATTTTTAATTAATTAGGTAATAACCAATTAATTAAATTTATAATAAATGCTATAATAATAATAATAATAATAATATCTATCATCATCACCATCACTATTTATATGTAATTAATAATCCTAAAAACTTACTCTAATTATTATTTGGTTAAACAAAAAAAAAGAAACTAAAAACAAAAAA